>NC_068366.1:13583006-13625418 GCF_020536995.1 Dreissena polymorpha | reverse complement strand
TGTATGTATGTTATGCCATTAAACTGGAAGAAGAATGTATTATAATTGCTGAAAGTCTAAATAAAATTGTGCCATAATAAAGAAACCTTCAGGTCACAATATCTCATCTGTACAGGGATATGAAACAAAGACCATAATTCTTAATGGCTTAAGCAATCCCATATTTGCACAAACTAGACTTTTTAGACGTAATTGTGAACGATGTACCAGTTTGTAAAATAAAAATACATACATTATAAACAACACAACAATTTCTTGATTTAACGCAAAGTTTAATATAAAATAACAAATCTATGTATCAAAGACTAAAGTAAACAAAAGGACTGCAATGTTCGCTCAAGGTATATGACAGCAAGTAAGAATGCTGAACCAATGATTGGCAAATCGCCATGACAAAGTAAACCTTGGAACTTTTGAAGAAATGTCTTATATGGTACCAGACCAATATTTCTTACAATACTTCTTATATGAGACTCAACAGTATTTCTTATATGGGACCCAACAATATTACTTATATGAGACCCGAAAATTAGTGTAAACATGTTTATTTCTTATATGGGACCCTACGATGTTTATTACTTGTAAGAGGCCCAACAGATAATAGAAATACCATGGGTCAGACTGGCTGGCTCTTCACTTGTCTCCCTCCTATCATGGGTCAGACTGGCTGGCTCTTCACTTGGCTCCCTCCTATCATGGGTCAGACTGCCTGGCTCTTCACTGTCAGCAGTTGACATGGACTCTGAAAGAACCAAAGTGAAACCTGTAGATTGCATATGATCAGCACAGTCAACACTGGCATGTTGTATCATGAGAGGCTCTGATCCTGTATAGATTCTAGACTGTGGGTGTCTTCAAACAGTTGCCTCAATGACTGTAAACATATAATGTCAAACAGTGGGGTCTTGTATGTCTATTATCCTTGGTGGGTCTTGCTGAAATCTATAGAAAATATATATTTGGCTTGGATAACAGAAGGTTTTGCTATTATGTTTACGTGACATGGTTCAGAAAAAAGGCCATATGAATGTGACAAAATAAATTGAGTTTTAAATGTTCTTAAAGTTCGTTCTTTTCCTATCAGATAATGTACACGTTTATATGATCAAATGAAACTTGTTCAAACCTATAATTTTGAAGAGATGCTGCTGTGAACTCTAAAAATGTTTTTATATCAATGCAACTATTTTGACGATATAATTTTGCAAGAAGTTTTGTCCGTTGTTTACTATATACATGTAATATGGCCAATTTGTATTGTTACACGTTCTAAATTAAATGAATTAGCATAGTGAATTAAATTTGTGTGATGTTTGTCTAAAATAATTTTTAAACGTCGGAAAATAATGCATATCTTCACAACGTCATTTCTCCGTTATTTGACGTCACACAAAAGGGGCCTTTTTCAGAAACGCGCCACATATATATAAGTATATAGTCAACAGTTGGGCCTTGATATTATTATCCATTGGTGGGTCCTTACTGAAATCTACAGAAAAGTATATTGGACATTACAACTGAAGTTTTGCTGTTATGTATATCATAAGTTATAGTTTTTTGTTTACAGTGTATATTGGTTCCTCTACCCAAACAGTGCACGTATGACCAAGAAAAATTTGACGAGAGTAATATGTGCACTGGAGGGGTAGAGGAACCCATATACACTGTGACAAAAAACTTATAAACAATTTTATAATACTTCAAATTCTTTAAAAACAGCCAAAAAAATCCTTCATTTAACGGACACAAAATCCCTTTTTGCCATTCAAGATGTTAAGACAATATCCACATGCCGCAACCCTTAATATGATGAGTAATAGAAGGGTGTCGTTTTTACGTACATATTATACGTGTATAAAAATGTATAACAACGGCAAATGCATTTCTGCAAAATATTTGAATGTCTGTGAACATGCCATAATTAGCTTTATGTTGTATTGTGTCATTGTATTCGTTGTGGATTCAGGGCTTTTTTTTCCTTCTTTGCGATGGCCATGGACGGACATTTCACAATTTGACACGGCCAATTCACAATCCTTTCATGTCCGTGAATATTTACAAAAACGGCCGTTTTAAATCGTGAAAAAACGGACTGTTCGTGCTCAAAACTGTAAAAAGAAGAAGAAGAAGATGTTAAAGAAAAAGTTAACGCACGCATGGACACACGACGGACACAGGACCATGACATAAGCCCCGCTGGCCAGATGGAGCTAAAATAAATAAATATTTTTTTTTAGGTGGAATTTTTTTGACCAGAAAGGGGAAACAAACAGCCTAGTTCGGCGTCTGTTATAGAAGGTAAAAAAACCCGTTTCTAAAATGGGACCCAGCAATACTTCTTATAGGGACCCAACAATATTTCTTATATGGTACCTGACAATATTTCTTACAATGCTTATTATACATGGGACCCAACAATGTTTCGTATATGGGACCCAACAATACTTCTAATATAGGACCCAACAATATTTCTTATAATACTTCTTATATGGGACTCAACAGTATTTCTTATATGGGACCCAACAATATTACTTATATGAGACCCGAAAATTAGTGTAAACATGTTTATTTCTTATATGGGACCCTCTACGATGTTTATTACTTGTAAGAGGCCCAACAATTCTTATTACATGTATTTAGGCAGAAATATTGCAATAATAAAGCTTCAAACAAGGATACATCGTAAACAACCTAATAAATAAATATTCTGCCCATTGGGAATTGGCAAAAATGACTTCGCAAACTGGAAATCTGAAATTGGAAATTCTGCAATCTGGTACAAAGATGGCGAAGATCACAGCTTAATTGCTTTATTCGTCCATTTAACAGATTTTAATGGCATAGAGGTTAAACGACTTTCGACAGCTCATTGGTGTTAATCTGTTGTGTAATGTCAATAAAGGTGTGAAAAACTCGCAAGTCATGTTTATAACATGTATTCCCTATCAGAGCAGTATGTGTAAGAAAAATAAATGAAATAATCCAGGCAATTTGTTTCATGCTTATGCAGTGCAACTGTTAACAGATATTCACTTTCATTTTAACCCATTATCAGAAAGTACCACTCAAAATGTGCAGCTCCATGAAAAACACATACATGCCAAATATGAAGTAGCTTTCTTCAATATAGCAAAAGTGATTGCAAAATGTTAAAGTTGGCAGAAACAGACCAACAGGGGAAAATCCATATGTCCCCCACTATAGTGAATGGGAACATAAAAAATAAAATGGGCTGGGTGGTGGTGGGGGGGGGGGGGGGAGGGGGGTATAGTGTAAGGGTGTGGTGGTCATTTATAAGGTGGGGGGAGTCTATTGTGGTATGTCAGTTAAGAGTTGTTTTGTCAAATTATCAGTCAAATCTAATCATAAATAAAGAAGTTATGGCAATTTTAGCAAAATTAAATAATTTGACCTTGAGAGTCAAGGTCATTCAAAGGTCAAGGTAAAATTCAACTTGCCAGGTACAGTACCCTCATGATAGCATGAAAGTATTTGAAGTTTAGAATCAATAACCTTGATACTTTAGAAGTAAAATGGATCTAAACACAAAATTCACATAACCAAATCTTCAATTTTCTAAGTATAAAGGGCCCATAATTCCGTCAGAATGCCAGTCAGAGTTGCATGACTTTGCCTGCACAGTCCCCTTATGATAGTTAATAAGTGTTGCAAGTATGAAAGCAATAGCTTTGATACTTACGGAATAAAGTGGACCTAAACACAAAACTTAACCAAATTTTCAATTTTCTAAGTATAAAAAGGGCACATAATTCTGTCAAAATGCACGCCAGAGTTATCTAACTTTGCCTGCCCAGTCCCCTCTTGATAGTTAGTAAGTGTACCAAGTTTGAATGCAAAAGCATTGATACTTAATGAGTAAAGTGGACCTAAATCAGGGGGTTTTCAGCACTGTCTGCGCCTCCGGAAAACGGAGGCACTCCCAAAGCAAACGGACCCGATCCCAAACCAAAATATTTAAAAAAAGTCCCAACTTCCAAAAAAAAAATTTTTTTTTTTCTTTAAAGAATGAAGTGTCTTATAACTTGTGTGACTAACCAGTGTTTGTTTTGGTAAAAAATATCTGCTATAAGGTTTTGACTGTTCAGTTCTTATCTCAGAGTGTAACTGTAACTAATAAACAAAAATGCAGTACTTGAATAAACGTTGAACACGCCCAATATTGCATCTGTTTATATAAAGAAGACAAATAACAAATAAAACAAATTTATTTGTTAAACTACTGAATTATTTAAGCATGATATATTCACTATTTTTTCCCAAATGAGCTGTTTAATCGAAGCAAAATTTCCCCAAATGGCCAATTGTGTCGATAAAAAATTCCCAATTTGGTCAGACTCCTTTTCCCAAAATAGACAGAAAAACCCCTGTAAATGCAAAACTTAATCGGACGCCTACGCCAAGGTGATGACAATAGCTCATAATTTTTTTTCAAAAAATAGATGAGCTAAAAATGAAAAGATGCAAACTAACATGAAAATTAAATCTTAACAAGCAGGCTGTAATGATACCTTTGAATTTGATTTTGCCATTCACTGGATAATTCAAGTATCATATACATGTTTGCCCTAGGTGGCAGACCATTTAAAGCGGGGTATATACGATCTTGTCAAATATTTATTAATTAATATAAAATGTGCAAAAAACTTATTATACATATATTTCAAAATAAACTAAAATACAAGTAAAGAAGAGCATTTGTCGGAAAATGCGAAATAAGCAGAATATTTAAAATTGAAATCGAAAAAGCCTGTACAGCCGAATTCGCCAGCATGTATATCATGCATGTAAGATGTGAATCTAAATTTAGTTTAACGGTTCATTTTAAATTCCTGCAGCGATATTGATTCATACGACACACGAACACTTACTTAAAAGACGAATGCATCGGTTATTGTAGGAAAATATGTACGAATTATCTTCGTCACAATCAGCTTGGTGCGCAAGTTTGCATTTGCTGCATTTTATGAAATTCGTCTTAAATGTATCATTTTTCTTGCATATTGCGTGTTATTATAGCATATTTGTTTCAATATATTACAATTTAACGCATTTAAAAATCGAATATACCCGCTTAAAGTTATGTTGCTTTTTTCCTAAGAGATGTACATGAATATGTGTGCCAACTATCATTTGCATACTTTTGACAGTATTGAAATTATCATAACTATTTATCAGCCTTGAAAAAAACTGACAACCATGATGCGAAGTTGGCCATAAAAACTTATTTTCTTTGAACGTTCTGCTAAATTGTATTTCACAAGATTGGCTTACTCAATAATTAGACAATTTAAACAAGAATATTTACCTACTTACTTCCCAATATTACCATTCAAAGTATCATTACATCCATTAAAAACTGTGAACTAAACATACCATTGGCTTTCTTTTCCTACAAATTATTGCAAAAGTAACTTAATATTGATTTTATAAAAGGTACCAGATAACACAAGACTAAACAAAAGGTCCAACAAGATGTGTTTGTGAAACACAATGTCCCCCTATATGACGTTTGACCTTGAAGGATGACCTTGACCCTTCACCACTCAAAATGTGCAGCTTCATGAGATACACATGCATGCCAAATATGAAGTTGCTATCTTCAATATAGCAAAAGTTATTGCAAAATGTAAAAGTTGGCGCAAACCAACCAGCAGACCAACCAACCAACCAACAGACCAACAGACAGGGCAAAAACAATATGTCCCCCACTACTATAGTGGGGGACATAAAAAAGCCCAATATTGCTCAACAGCTATAATAAAGATTGCTGAACTCTTATTGATTTGTGGGTTGATTAACTTGGAACATAAGATGAATCTGATAGCTCATTAATTTTTGTAAAAGATGTGATCTCCAAGGAAGGAGCAAATTTTAACCAAAGGGGCATTATTTAAACAATCCTGATAGTGGACCAATTAGAGACGCTAGATACCAAATACAAATGTATAAATGCTCTTTCCTTTTGTTACAGGGAAAAAATAAGAATGTGGCGTCTCATCAGGATCCAAACTGTTTGCTATTCTAATAATATTCTATGAAAAAAACTCGAAGAAAATGCTAATTTTTGAAATTCAGCAGATGAATTAGAGCAGGAGACACATTTCCCAGCATGCAAAGGGTTAACAGCTGTTTTTGAGGATACAATTATGTTAGCGAAAAGCCATAAGCTGTTTGATGACAAAAGTTATGTTAGTAGTTTGACATCCATTCATGTGTGCTTCTTCATGATAATGGCATCATCTATTTATTAAATATGATGTATATGATATAACTAACCTTCCATGGTAGATCAGACACACTATAGTCATAAAGAAGCTCCTCTCCTGTCTGAATGTCTCTTTGAGCAAATAAGCATAGGTATGGTTTTTGTGTGTTCATTTTCAGCACAAAATAATTGTAGATGTCACTATCTATTAATGTAGGAAAGTCCATTAAGTCACTACTCAAAAATACGTAATAGCCAATATGGCGGCGCCCTTATTATCGATTCTGGGATTGTCTATATTGCGGAGGATACTGGCAGTGGTCAATGTATAGTGATTGAGCATGCCTGTATTTACGTCATCGTCCAAGATGGTGGCAAGCAGAAAAGAAATTACGATGAACGGCAAAATGATAAATAACATTCGAATTAACAACGGATACCATATGGTTATAAGGAAATAATTTAATGGGTGTGTCAATTAACCCTCAAGACTAATTTTGAGATTAAAACAACACATATTTAGTAGAAATCTGCACAGTGAATGTGTGTCACTGAAACCAGTGTTAGAAAATTGCAGTTCAGTCTACTAGCAATACATTTTAATTATATGGGTCTCAACATTAGTCATTAAGTGTAAACATGTCTACTTCTAATAAAGGGCCAGGCCCAACAATTTTCATTACTTATATGGATACCTAAAGTGTTAATTATACATTTAATGTTAATTAAATTATAAGGGACCCTAGAATGTCAACTTGTATCTTTTATGTTGGACCCAACGATGCTTTTTACGTATATGGGACCCAACAATGTTTCTTATATGAGATCAAACAATATTTCTTACAATACTTTTTATATATGGGACCCAACAATGTTTCTTATATGGGACCCAACAATACTTCTTATATAGGACCCAACAATATTTCTTATATAATATGGTACCTGACAATATTTCTTGCAAAATTTCTTAAATATGGGACCCAACAATGTTTCTTATACGGGACCCAACAATACTTCTTATATAGGACCCAGCAATATTTCTTATATGGTACCTGACAATATACCTTATATGGGACCCCACAATATTACTTATATGGGACCCAACAGTATTTCATATATGAGACTCAACAATATGACTTATATGAAATCTGAAAATTAGTGTCAACATGTTTATTTCTTATATGGGACCCTACAATTTTTATAACTGATAAGAGGCCCAACAATGTTTATAACATGTATTTTGGCAGAGGAAGAAGTATTGCAATATTGCAATATCATCTGTTTACCACCACTGTTTCCCTTTGAAAGAAAGGAAGTATCTGAAGAGAAGGGGAATGGGAAGCTTGGTATTAGTTTATAGCCGTGTGGATACATAATTATGGCTGAATGTTACTGCTTCTGTTACTGATTATCATAAAAGCTTTAAAGCAACAATCAATATTCCATTAAAAATTTCCTCTGTATTTTGGCAAAGAAATATTAATCTTAGTCTTTTACAGATGACACAGAGGGAAAGTTTTGAAAAAAAATCGGTTAAAAAATAATACAATATAAAGAAGTGAAACTCCAGCTGCTGGAGCAGTATTGAATTTTCATTAAAAACAATTAGTAGGTCCTTTATTTAAGGCAAGTGACCGATTGCCCAAACAGTACAAAACAGCACAATACAGCACAATACAAACCAACATAAACACAAAATATGAATAAAGCTGGGGTCACCGCCTTGGAACGGTCAATGCAAAGCATTGGGGGTTTAAACCTGGTTATAGAGCGCTCAACCTCACACTTGGCCCAGCAATATTCATAATACATTTAAGTGTAAATAAAATTTAACGTCATAGCATTGTTACTCAAGTTAAACAATAATAAAAGGGAATTAAAACGCATTCAATTTAATTGCTATTTAATTACTCAATTGCATTGAAGATACAAGAGTAACAGAATTACAACTTTTTGACGAACGATCAAATAAAACTATTAACAATTGTCAACTACATTCCTTCTTTATAGAAAAGATTTGAGAATACAGAATCATAGAGTTAATATCTCAGATAATCATCGCGCAAATACAGGAAGAAGCAGCAATAATGGGTGTAAAAATTCCATATTACATAGCTTGGTTGTTTATGTGACTGCTAAACAAATTACAAGGCATTTTTCCTGAACAATTCCAGGGAACAGTTAAGCATTTGAAACTTGAAATGTTTTATTTTATTCATAAACCCATGTGGGACAGACAGACACAGTGATTGCAGTATAGCTCCAATCACTTGTGGTAGGGGAAAGCCATATAAAAAGCTACAGCTTTTAAGTGGAGCAAATAATGGTTATTACATGTAATTAACCTTCGGTTTATGACAATTTATTGCAATTTTTCCCCAAAAGTGCCCGTCACATGGTATTTTCCCCTTTTGAAAGGTAAGGCCGTATCCCAGAGTCAATTGTTTGTTTGCTTAAAGGATTTGATGCCCATTTTATTTGTTCAAACATATAAAGGCAAAAACATGTAGTGCCAGCTGAAATTGAAATTAACAAACAAGATTAAATGACTTAAGGTCAAGGCTACAAAGAGGAATCTTAAATGATGCACAGTACCAACTCCAGGGATTTTCTTAACTCTTTCAGTGCTGGAACCGAATTTTGAAGGCCTTTGCAAACAGTTTGGATCCAGATGAGACGCCACAGAATGTGGCGTCTCATCAGGATCCAAACTGTTTGCTATTCTTATAGTATTCTTTGAAAAAATTCAAAGAAAACGCTAATTTGAGAAATTCAGCAGACAACATTTTAGCAGACGACAAATTTCCCAGCATGCAAAGGTTTAAGAACTTGACTTCCACTTGCACAGATCCTAGGCCCAAGCGTTCTTGAGTTATCATCCGGAAACCACCTGGTGGACGGACCGACAGACCGACATGTGCAAAGCAATATACCCCCTCTTCTTTGAAGGGGGGCATAAAAATCAGTTACTTGTTTTATTTCTGCATAAACAAACTGTTGAGTGAAACATCTATCAGACATGAAAATCATGCAAGATTAATACATGGCTCTATATCTAACATAAATGATATTTAAATTTTCATAATATTTAATGATTAATCAAATAACTGTAGAGAATGAAATTTTGAAAGGCCTTATTACTCACTTAATGTCATAAAGACTAGTCACTTTAGGGAGAAGTTCTGCAAAATCTCAAACAGAAGAAGGAATAACGTTGGTCCAGTTCTTTAAGATTAATATTAAATTGTGTTTTGGAAACAGTCAATCTTTAGAAAATTGAAAACAGTTTAGACAAATGATCGTTGTTGGCAATGTTATTGAAACGACCATACTATTGACTGCTAGCCGCTGACAATCGAACTGGACGGGGCTTTATAATCAATAATCGAGGTGACTGCCAACAGCTGTTGTGTTGGAATGTATTTGAAACTCTGACCTTTGGGCAAAAGAATTTGGTTGAATTTAGATTGATCAGGTTTAATGCCTTCTTGAACCCAAATTAAGGTCATTTTGCAAGTGGTCAGGACATGAACCAGCTTTCCTACTTCTTGTGACCAGTATTAGCCAACCACAAGTGACCCACTTCTTCCCAACTTGATTCAGAGGTTGGGGAAGAATGACCTACAAATACAATGTTACAATGTTCGGGAACCAATCTCTATGAAGAAACTTTATCCTACCCCCAGATTCAAACCTAAAAATTGACAGTCTGGCGCTCTATCAACTGAGCCATCAACTCAGCTAGCTGGGCAGGCCCAAAACATTTTGGATTAAAAAAATCAATGCACAGAAAGCAGAAAGCATACTTCATTTTTAGCATATGATCATATAACCGGACATTACCTAACTTTTGGTTCCTAAACATCAGTAAATTACAGACTGCGCATTGCGATAAATAGTTGATATTTTAGATGATATTTAATATATAGCATCTTCAAGGTCTGTTCTTTAAAACGCACTGATTGAGTCGTAATGGGAAAGACTCTTTGTCAAACATTTCGGTATGTTTTGCTGACATTTATATACAATTTTGTTGATTTCTGTCTCGTTTCCAAATCGAGGTTAAACATTGTTCGCGGCCACATGCTAGTATAACTATGTTGGCAAGCAAGAAGTTTAAGCATTAATTTTAAGGCCATTTAGTAGTCCTGCCTGCAAAAGTCCATTTCAGTTTTGATTCGTGTTTAAAGATTTTGCAGCACCTTAAATGAAATAAAGAATAAGGACAATAACAGATCAAGCGTGATAATATGCGTATTGCTAATATATTATATTAAAATATATGAAAATCTTGTTGATTCTTACAATAAATGACATCAATCTTATAGTTTTATTTATGATCCATGTTTAATATCGATGATTATATATGATTCAAATAATTTCATGGTTTTTAACACGCCCATATCTTTCTGATCTATTTAGGATTTTCATCAGATATTTCACACAAGAATACAAGATCACATATAGAAAACAATCAATAACAATAACAAAAACATGAATATTATTTATAACTGGCAATATAACTTGGTCCTTGTAAACAACAAAGTTCATGTTTCGACAGTTTAAATAATATGTTAAATGCCCCCCTCCTTGAGTGGTTTTGATCATGTGATCCGTTATAGCTACAACTGATCCGTTAATGCATGAATTCTGCGGCGAAAAAAAGGTAACACAAATACATTTTGGATTTGACAAGGCGGACAGTCGCTCCAACATTATTTTGCCAACCCGGCTAACATCTATAATTAACAGACAATTAAATTTGCCAACTTGTTAACAGAAAGCCAATTTAACATGAGCGGATCAATGTGATTTTAATAAATCAATTTACTTATTAAGAAACTATGTTACAGTTGGTCGATTCTTTAAATGTAATTTAGCAATCTGTGAAAACAATATGTATATATTGTAATGTCAATATTACGCCAATAATTTACTACCAACATGGAACTTCTAACAAACAAACGCAGTCAGTCTGTGCTATGCTTAGAGGGTCACTCGTACTCAAAGAAGCACATGTCTAAGTCAACCATATGATGGTTATGCAGTAAATCGAACATGTCTGTACAGTCGAATTTGCCTGCATGTTGCATTTTATGAATTTCGTCTTCAATGTATAATTTTTCTGGTATAACATTCTATCAATATATAACAATTTAATTCTTTGCTATTATATAAATATAATCGGTGATAAAACGCGTAAGAAAGAAGACGGTGAGCCACTGACAGACACAAAAGACCTTTTGTTTGGATGTTTTTTCGTTTGTGTATTTTGTGTATATATATGTTTATAAATGTCATATAAATGTCATATCATAAAAACAAATGAAATTAAGAACAACATATTTGCGGTTTTATGTTTATCCCATTCGCAAAATGGCACTTACATGTATTCCAATAAATGTAATGTAGGAAATGTAATGTTTTGAATTGGCTAACTGTCAACAAGTTGGCAAAATTAATTGTCGGTTAATTATAGGTGTAAGTCTTTGATAGGCATATAGAACGTTTTGCCGTTGAATAAAAATAATGTAGGAGCGACTGTCCGGGTTGACAAAATAATGTAGAAGCGATTGTCCGAGTTGGCAAAATAATATAGGAGCTACTGTCCGCCCTATCAAAACATTGTAGGAGCGAATGTCCGCCCTGTCAAATTTAGCGTTAGCTAAAGAAACTTCAGCGTACAGTTTATATAGTATTGACATATCTGTACGCTGAAGTCAACCCTGTATCGAAAGTCAACCAGAGTGGTGACAGATTTATGTCACGCTATAAATCAAAGACAGTATGTTTTCTTGGATACATTCCTTCATATATTGGTGAATGAATATAAATTACTGCATCGGGGCATATTTTAAGATTCAAATGTTTCAAATGCATCTTACAATAGATGAAAATAACTCTCATCAGCCTGAAAGTCATAATTTTGCACCATTGTCGCTTTGTCATGTGACGAGTTTTCATTTGGATACTTTCGGATCGACCTTGACATTTTTTGCTGGAATTGTAAACATTACTTTCGTTTTCTGAAATCTATTATTTGTGATTAACAAGTTACGTCTGGTGGATTTAAACACTGATTTCAAAGTGAATTTGATAATTTTGAATATTTTGTACATTGATTTTGTATTTACACTACAATTTGTTTACAAAACAAGCAAGAATAATTATAAAAAAAAAACGGGAAATGTCTTTCTGAATTTGTAAACAATTGAGCACATGGTTTGTTACTAAAAATAGAAATAACATCATATGACCGTGAAATCTCGGGAGATTCGCATTTCAATCATGTGTGTCACGTCACTGTTTTTCTCGATAGACCAGTTGAATGTTATTGTTTACATTCGGGATTTTCCGCGCATGCGCACTGGCTGGTTGGCAAAAAACACTGGTTACAGTAACGTAAAACATGTATACATGTCGTTTGTTTAGTCAATAAAACGATACAAAAATCCGAAATAAACATAAAAACTCTTAAATAATAGTGCAAAAATATAATATTTAGTACCAATAAATGTATTTTCATAAATATAATTACCTCTGTATAAAAATACATATTAATAATATTAATACATCAGACTAAAAACTGGCAATCCAACAAAACAAAACAATAAATATTCTTTCATATTTTTTGTGATTGTAAGATTTTGGTAAATTATATTTCAAAGATAATAACACATACATTAATTTGATTATAATTATAAGTGGTGCAGATATTGTTATTGTTCATAAGCGAACGAAGGTGCAAGAGGGGCATTTAATCAATTATAAAACGAAGCCCTAAAAGCGGAATACATTACAATTAATAAACATTGTAGTAATTTTATTTTACATGGAATGAATTACCGTTTCGTTTCCATCGAATGACAATATCATAAAGTTTAGCATACATATGAAAAACAAGAACTGCATATTAAGCAAATTAAACTGTCTTTGCATGCACTCTCTTTACTGGTGGTAAGGAGTGATAACAATCTAGCATTTTATGATAAATATATCTATATATTAATTTATTTTACGCAAGTATTTTTTACCCTTTTGTTGTTTGCTTGTTTTCATGTCATTTCATACACTACAGAAACGTACAATCTTAACATGAATAGCCGAGTTTACATTTGCCGGTACTCGTTAAATACGTTAATTGTGTAGCAATGAAATTGCACAATATTTTTAATTTATAGTTATTAACACTCTATTATTATGATTAAACAGGCTAATATATACATACACTAATTCCTGTTAATCCATTTCGGACAAATATCTTCATTTTTTAATATGTTCAAATATTTTATTAAAGCAACTGTTTCGTATTTTGGCTTTACAATTTTGCTTAGATGATCGCTCAATATGCCAAGAGATGACATGGAGGTATCATAAATGATGTTTAATGACCAGACACTTGTATGCCACATGTGGTTTATGCAGTGGCCAAGAATAGGTCCCTGGATTTATCACACCATGTGTTCTTTGTAATTGTTTGGACAGTATCCGATCATAACGAGATAATCGCTTTATGATGAACAAAAGTGCAATAAAACACCGGGTTAAAAACGCTGAAACAAAGAGTGTCAAAATTGGTGTGAATAATTAAATAAAAACAATTACATTTATCAAGAGAATTTATTTAATGTGTAACAAGGCAAGTTTTTACAGGCATGTTCAAATCAGTTACTATATGTTGCGTACATAAAGTCGATCTATTTGCTGTTTGTTTACATCCTTATTTTTGTTCGTTCATTAAATTTGTTTTATTCTGAAAAAATTTCAATATCAGAGAATTTTTTATCTAAAAAATGGTCGCGAAGATGTGCCAAGTAGAGATTTTTATGGTAACTGCATACCGTGCTCGTATATTGTGTTCCACTCCAGATTTCGTTTATAGTAAAAACAAATAATAACAACAATATAATCGTTCCAAAAATGCATTTCCTTGCACGCTTATGTTTAATTCAGACATAGTTAGTAAAATTATATTTGATATAGTGCATGATTATCAATAAAAACGATTATTATTTCAACTTTCTCTATAAGCGCTTATATGAATTTCACCTCTTTTTGCCAACCAGTGGGCGGAGTGTAATATTTGCAGGTGCGCGTGACTTCACTCGTCAACTGGTCTATATGTTAGAGCAGAAAAGATAAATGTTAAATGTTTAAGATAGTATTTTGTAAAAAAACATATCAGTTAAATGTGAAAAATGTCAATCTTTCCAATAAAGACATAAAGTAGCTGATTTGGGCCAATAACTGCTTTTACAAGCTGTTTTGGAGCGGTCTTTGTTAACTGTCAACTTTTCGTATATTCCTGGTTGACTTTCCTACTGGGGTTGGTCCATAACTTTAATGTTGCGCCATTCAAAATTCATAGAAAGCGAATTTTAAAGTTATTGAAGCCAGAACTAATTTAGCGTAGGAGCGATTGTTTGTGGGAGCGTTTGTCTGGAAACCTTATCAAACTGATGTAAAAGAAGTCTTAAACCATTTATTGCTTTTCCCCAGAACAACTTTATTACGCTACTGATCCGGTAATAGTAACATGACTGTACCACTAAGGCTAGTCCAACTGTCTTGTGTGGTTAAAGATTCTGTTCTTTTATAATTTATTTCCCCAGTCTAACCATTGCAGTCAGCCTAAAACATATATTGAACTTGTATCGCATGGAAATGATCTGATGCTACAATCATGCTTGCTTTCATGAATGTCACTATATCTGCATTAAATGCAGATTATAGGTTACATTTGTTTGTTTGCGGTAACAAGGTTGTCACCTAAATTCGTGCCACGGCTTTACATGTTTGAAATATGTTTTCATTGTCAGCAAACGTTTCAGAAACTGTGTCCTTATTATTGGTTGCAGTTTCAGTTTAAATTCAGTCATTTGCAGAATAATTTTAATAACCAAAAATATAAATAAACCTAATAAATATTATCGCCACTTACCTTTTTAAGTTTAACCGCGAAAATTGGCAATTTTTATTACAGAGTTGTCGGGCGCCGAGTTGTCGTTCGTTGCTATGCTGGTTCCCGGTAAATCACTGCGCCGAGGTTGGTCAATCTCATACGCAGTGGCCTCCCTTATTCTAGAAAAAGACATTAATGATTGGCGAATGCCCAAGGGAAGTAACTGCTGTGTGGAGTTTGACCTAATGTGTGCTAATGGGAGATATAGGCCCGACAATTCGAGTAAAATTACACATGCAAATTTGAATTTAAAAATAGTCATGAGTATGTTAAGCAGCCTTTTTTTAAGTGGGTCTTCAACTGTCGGGTCCAAGTGCCCGATAATCGACTTTGGGACCCGACAATCGACTAAAGACCCAACAATACGGCCGTAAAATGGACGTTTGACCCACCATTTTACCCAATCTGAAACTATATATATATATATATATATATATATATATATATATATATATATATATATATATATATACACTTCATTTCATTGAAATAGCCCAAACCACATAAGGCAGTTTTTTTTTATAATGGATATTCCGTTTAATATGATATTGTTAAGAATGTGTCGTAATGATAAATGCAATGAAAAGATGAATGCAATACATCGTGTAAAAGAGAAATCGAAGCTAGACTCAAATAATTATTGGTGATGTTCATATATGTTAATATATTTGATATACCATCCATGAAAAATTTCATTTAATTTCATGTAATTATAACACCGTTGATGAACGAATGAGTGTTCCCTAAACGGCATAACAAAGAGGCGAAACAAATCACCGTTGAAGACAGCAATATTTTATCAATGTCCTTTGGTCAGTCCTGTCACATTCGATATACCACATTCTCGTTTAGGTGGGATTTACATTTAACAATATTGTTCGGGTTTTGTGCGAAGAGGCCCAGTGTTGTGGGTTCGTGTCCTAAATAATTGCATTTTCTGTATTGATCTTACCCTTGATGGTACAGTTCGCCTCGAGTTTATCCCAGTTTCCAGTCGCAAGGCATGCTATGGAGTTATGTCCTTGCATGTCATAACCAGAAGAGCATATGTATATTGCAGTGGAATTGTAGGTTGTCGTGGTAACAGAGGTGTGTCCATTTTTTAGGACTGGAGGGCTATGGCAATCTGGAAATAAAGCGGGATTAGTGGTTAGATCATAGACATGACGACGTTTGATTAAATTATTAAATGATTGCATTATCTTTTCTGATAGCAATTAAAATGACATATATATATATTATATAAAGTTTTCACCTTTCATGGTGCAGTTTGCCTCCAATATACTCCAGGTTCCTGTTTCAATGCAATGGATATTGCTTATTCCATTCAAGTCATATCCTGGGTTACAGGTATACTCTATGGTAGAGTTAACGGTTGTGTTAAGGAATGTTCGATCACCATTAGTCAGTATGGGTGGCGTTCCACAATCTGTCTCCGATTAACCAAACATGAAATGAATAAGATTGAGAAAAGGACATCGATCGATTTGGAATTTGGAAACGAATATACTGTACAATCAACATACCTTTGAAGTAAAACACTCACAGTTTTCGTTTAGAATACGCTTATAGCTTAAAAATCAAAGTAAAGACATTAGTGTTGATATTGTGCCGTATTTATTCAAGAATCTCACCCTTTATGGTGCAGTTAACAAGCAGTTCGCTCCAGTTCCCAGTGTCGAGGCACGTGATGGAATTCTCACCATACATGGTATAACCAGGGTTGCATGAGTATATGGCAGTGGAATTGTAAGTTGTGGATGTTGCGTTGTGGAAGCCATCCTGCAGAACTGGTGGGTTTTGACAGTCTGGTAAAAATGTGGAGTGAGTCTAACAATTCGGTTATGTCGTAGTGAAGTTGGTACATACATAAACTTAACAAAAAATATTTCAAAATAAAATTATAAGTTTGGATTTTGCACACTATTCTGTTTTCGGTCAATAAAATGCATTATGTGACACAACGGAGTATGCTTATAAGCCTCACAAGCTGTATTTGTAAGCTTCACTGTACTTATTCACGAATCGTACCCTTTATTGTGCAGTTGACAAGCAGTTTGTTCCAGTTGCCAGTGTCGTTGCACGTGATGGAGTTCTCACCAAACATGGTATAACCAGGGTTGCACGAGTATATGACAGTGGAATTGTACGTTGTTGATGTTGCGTTGTGGAAGCCATTGTGTAGAACTGGCGGCTTTTGACAGTCTGATAAAACAGTGGAATTATTGTAAGAATCCAGAAAAATGGATGCGACAATTGCTAGAACGTAGAACAAATGCAAAGTCAAAGTATAGCAAGCACTGCTCTGAATATATTGATTTATTTTATACATCGTTCATAACACATGTAAACGTTTTTGGTTCATTGAATCTATCACCGATCATTTTATAGCAAGGTTTTGAAACAATCGAGAAGTAGTTTTGTTTGTTGTCTTAACGTAGAAATGTTTTGGATAACTATGAGTTTTCCATAATTTTAAGAATACGTTGACCAGTTTTTAATAAAAAAGTTTAAATATAATGTTATGTTTTTGTAAAATTTATGTTGAAGGAATAAACAACGCGGCTCCGAATGGACTTTTTATATAATTTAATGCATTTTAAATAAATCTGACCTTTAATAGTACACTGAGCCTCGAGTGCTCCCCAGGTTCCATTTTCAAGGCAACGACTGTTTCTCATTCCAACATAGTCATACCCTGGGTTACACGTATACATGGCGGTGTTGTTGACGGTCGTGTTAATGAATGTATTAGCGCCATTTGTTAGCAGGGGTGGAGTTCCACAATCTGTATCGGATAAAAATGTGAACATTGCTTTAACAGATTTAACGCAATCATTACTTCGGGATGAACATATTTATTGTGTATTCGCAATACCACAATGTAAAAGCATAGGTATGCGTTTAAAATGTATTTGCGATAAATTACATTAAAATGCGATTTTAACGGTAACGTCCAGATTAAAGAACCCATGATCCCTTATTTGGTAAGTAACCGCAGCTTAGGTAAGGCCATTATTCAACGCATAAATATATAATAAGGAAGAACTCTGAATTTCAATTTTAAAGTCAATTACATTTGAACAAGTATATGTATGTTTCGAAGTTCGAAAGATCTATGATTTACAAATTCACGCTTAGAGATAAATCCACATGCACATTTACAAAATGCCGTTTCGAGTATCTAAAAGTGTTTTAAAAGAACTTCATTAATTCAGCAACAAGATAATTAAGCCATTTACCTTTAAAATTGTTTTCATAATTCTGTACCAACACAAGATTCGATGTGTCCGCAACTTTATGATATAGTGTAGTTTAACCGCACAATATATATACACTTGAATGAGTAATACATTTTAAGAAACACCCCAAACCAAATAAGGCAGTGCTTTTTTCGAGTAATTTGCAAATAATCCTTTTAATATTACGACAATGTTACGAATGTGTCGTAATTTTCTCGGAATAAAGGATACAATTTATTGTTTACAATTGAAATGTAAGCTAGAATCGAATAATGTATGATGATGTTCATATATTTTCTAGATTTGAAATGCAGAACATGTCATTTAATTTCTCATTTATCAATAACACTGATGACACTGATTAAGATATCATGCTTTTGGCCATTTTTCGAATTTTAAATTTAGGATAAGCAATTAATTAATAAGAATACTTTTTGGCCAATAAGTGTGCCCTAAACAGAATAAAAAATCAAGCGAAGCTAATCACCGTTGAAAACAACAAAAATGTTATAATTGACCTTTGTTCAGACCTGTCACCATCGACAGACCTCATTCTCGTGTAGGTGGCATGTGCATTTAACAATATTGTTCGGGTTTTATTATGTGCGAAGAGGCCCAGTGTTGTAGGATCGTGTCCTTAATACTTACATTTTCTGTATTGATCTTACCCTTGATGGTGCAGTTCGCCTCGAGTTTATCCCAGTCTCCAGTCGCAAGGCATGCTATGAAGAAGGGTCCGTGCATATCATAACCAGAAGAGCATGTGTATATGGCAGTTGAATTGTAAGTTGTCGTTGAAACGTTGGCGAAGCCATTTTTGAGAACTGGAGGACTATGGCAATCTGGATATAAAGATTAGTGGTAAGATCATAAAAATGACGATGTTTGATTAAATTATTGAATTACGGCATAATCGTTTCTGAATGCAATTAATAACGACATAGGCATAGTATATATGTTTCACCTTTTATAGTGCAATTTGCATCCAATATACTCCAGGTTCCTGTTTCAATGCAATGGATATTGCTTATTCCATTCAAGTCATATCCTGGGTTACAGGTATACTCTATGGTAGAGTTAACGGTTGTGTTAAGGAATGTTCGATCACCATTTGGCAGCATGGGCGGCGTTCCACAATCTGTCTCAGATAAACCAAACATGCAAGGAATAGGATGAAAATAAAGATTTTAGTACAGATCCCTCGATGTTCATACGATTAAACAATGAACATATCAGTCAAGTAAATTACAAAGTGCTTTCGTTTGAAATAGAATTATCAAATATCAAAATATACGCATACGTGTGTATATTGTACGGTATATATTCAATAATCTTACCCTTTATAATGCAGTTAACAAGCAGTTCACTCCAGCTCCCATTGTCGAGGCACGTGATGGAGTTCTCACCAACCATACTATATCCTGGGTTGCACGAGTATTTGACAATAGAATTGTACGTTGTTGATGTTGCGATGTGGAAGCCATTCTGCAGATCTGGTGGGTTTTGGCAGTCTCATAAAAAAGTACAATCATTTTAAGAATTTTGGTAAAGTCGTAGTGAAGTTGATTCATATCAAACATAACCAAAAACATCTTTTAAAATAAAAGCATAAGTGTGGATTTTTCACACTATTTTCTCTGTATTCGGTTAACAAAATGCATTATGTGAAACAACGGAGTATGATATTGCTGTATATAAAATCACACACGCTGTATATGTAGGCTTTACTCTACTTATTCATGAATCTTACCCTTTATTGTGCAGTTGACAAGCAGTTCGCTCCAGTTTCCAGTGTCGAGGCACGTGATGGAGCACTCACCAAACATGGTATAACCAGGGTTGCACGAGTATTTGACGGTTGAAGTATACGTTGTTGTTGTGGCGGCGTGAAAGCCATGCTGCAGGACTGGCGGGTCTGGACAGTCTGGAACAACAATGGAAGTTATTCTAAGAATCAAGACTAATTGATAATTATTGTGACAATAACTAGAACGTAGAAACGAGTACTAAGGCAAGGTATAGAAAGTACTGCTCTGAATTTATTGATTTACTTTATGTAGTTCATAGCACATGGACACTTTTTTGGTTCATTGAATGGATCACAGATCATTTTTAGCGAGGGTTTGAAACGATTGAGTATATGTTACGGGTCAAAAATGCATAATACAACATCGTTGTGAGTCCATCAATCATATCAACCAAAAGGTTGTAACTCATCTTAACTAATTAATTCTATGTACTCGGTCAATTAAATGCATGATGTGGCACAGCTGAGTATGCTATATCTTTATCTCCACAATTACAATCTGAATTTGCAGTGGTAATACTAGTGCGATCATAAAAATTAAATATTCTTTAAAGGAACTTTATAGCATGACAACAAAACTCAAATGAACGGGTTTGAATTACCCTATTAAGAACATTGATTTATGTTTTTAAATAAATATATCTACTTTTTATAGTGCAATTTGCCTCCAGTGAATTCCAGGTTCCTGACTCAAGGCAACTGATGGTGCTCATTCCAATCAGGTCATATCCTGGATTGCACATATACTGTACGGTGGAGTTGACGGTGGTGTTATGAAATGTGCGATCGCCATTCGTCAGCTCTGGTGGAGCTCCACAATCTGTCTCAGAGAATTCAAACATGCAATATATAGGATAAAGAAAGCTTCCAGAAGAAGAGTATCCATGCTGATACAATCATACTTTCAATATATCTTAAAAAAAATAATTTCGTTTAAAATTCACTTATATATCATCTTTCAATATTATAGCAGTAGTGTGGATTGTGAACATGACTTGTGGATCTTCACAGTGGAACAACAATGAAATGATTCAAAGAAAATCTAAGCATTCAGATTAAACAAAACAGTTATTTGCGAAAATCAGCAAACGTTACAGCAGATATAACTATTATTGTCATAGATAAATTGATTATTTTCAAAACGTTTTGAAATTGACCAAGATTAGAAGTGAGATCGTCAAATAAGTAATTGAGCACTTGCATAAAATAAACAATTTGATGTAAAAAAAATACAAATTAATAAGTGATCCGATGGTTTATTATATCATTACAATAACTTTAGATATGGATGGTTATTATATCAAACGGTATGTTTTAATTAGGAGTGACAATGTTGTTAGTCTTAAGTTTTTTTTAGATGTGCACAACATCTATGTTCAGAAATTAAAACATCTTTGACAACTTTACAATAGATCGTATTAAAAGTGACTGATATCCCAGTTCCGATATGTCTGCTATAATAGATATAAAGAAACTCAGGATTGTTTGGATCACCGGGCAAGCAAAAAGTATCACGACTATCCGTACACAACTGTAATGATATAAAGGATTTTTTAATTTGTTTGGGAAATATGGAAGGAATTCGCTGAATAAACTTGTAACATAAATGTATAGCATAATATATGGCATACAACATAACGCTTTGCAAATCCACGAATTTTAGACTGACGTCAAATTTACTCTTTTCGTAACAAATAAAACGCATCAGCTTTACGCTGCTAGCCAACCAATATCAAGATATGCTGAATATTCGGTCTATAAAATATTAAAAGGCCCTCAACGGCCTGAGGTATTTCTTTATCTCAATAATTTTTAAGGCATCTTATTACCTTTGATGGTGCACTTAGCTTCGAGTTTATCCCAGTATCCGGTCTCGAGGCATGTAATTGAGTTAGGTCCGTGCATATCATAACCAGAAGAGCAAGTGTATATGACAGTGGAATTGTAGGTGGTCTTGGAGACGTTGGAGTAGCCATATTGCAGGACTGGCGGACTATGGCAATCTAGATTTAAGGCGGGATTAATAGTTCCATCATAAGAAATGTTACATTCTATAACGGACCAACTATTACATGACGACAAATATCCCATGAACTACTCTGAATGATATTATTTACAACATATATTTTGTTAAAATATATCCTACTTTTCAAAGTGCAGTGTGTCTCCAGTGAATTCCAGTTTCCTGTCTCAAGGCAACGGATGGTGCTCATTCCAATTAATTCATATCCGTGGTTACATGTATATTCTACTGTGGAGTTGAAAATTGTGTTATGAGATGTGAAACCACCATTTGTCAGCGCCGGTGGAGTTGCACAATCTGTCTCAGATAAGTCAAAAATGCAGTTTATAAAATATACAAAGCTGTCACAAGAAAGACATCAATCTTGATAAAATTATACGTTCATGATATCTTTAAAATAAACAAAAAGCATTTTCGTTTGTAATTCACTCATAAAACATACGATTAAAGTCAGTCGTGTGAAGTATGTACAGTATAAGCACAAGAATCTCACCCTTTATGGTGCAGTTTACAAGCAGTTTGCTCCAGTTCCCAGTGTCGAGGCACGTGATTGAGTTCTCACCAAACTTTGTATATCCTGGATTGCACGAGTATATGGCAGTGGAATTGTACGTTGTTGTTGTTGCGTTGTGGAAGCCATTCTGCAGAACTGGCGGGTCTTGACAGTCTGGAATAACAATGGATGATTCAAAAATCATAGAAACATGCATATTTATAGACACAGTTACTTGCGAAGTCGACAAAGATCTAGGTACGTTTATAACCATAACTGCCATGGATGAATTTATGTATTTCATAAACTATCTGGAAAAGGGTCCTTATTTTTTGTTAGATCGTAAAACAATAAAAATATATGTATATGGAAACTTGCATTAAATAAACTAAGGGTCTCTTATATTGTATGAGTAATTGTTGATATAAGTAGTTATTATTTAAACGGTCTGTTTTTCGAAGGTCTGGAAATGTTGTTAGTATTAAGTAGTGTGAGATGTACACAAAATATAGCTTCCAAAAATACATCGTTATTATATTATTTAACTATTGAAAGTACACCATTTAATTACAATAATATTTGTTACATGATATCGTATAAAGAGTGACTGATGTCTTCTATGATAAATGACATATAAATCATGATTTTGCAGATCATTGGGCAAGCACAAATTGTCATTAACACCCGTACAATTTTGCAATTATATAAAGAAGGTTTCAATTTGTTTGCGAAATGTGGAAGTAATTCGCTGAACAAACTGGTAAGATTTATTGCTGATAGGCCGACTGCCCGACAAACCGACCGACAACCACCGACCGGCACAGTGATTATTTATACAGCGTTCTTACCGAAGTATACAATTAAGCGAAATAATATATGACAAATAAACATACTACATTGGAATTTCACGCAAAGTACTGACGTCGACTTTTACTATATTTGTCAACACAAAAAATACAGCTTTACACAGCTAGTCGGCCCATTTCAAGAGTTTATGTTGAATATTCGGTCAATAAAATGCCAGTTGGCCCATAACGCTCTATGATATGATCTGAACAGTTTTTGGGGCGATTGCCTTCTGCAATTCGGCCGAGAGGTAACATGGTATACGCATACTAAAGAAAGAAGTCGTTTACTGCAACCAACCACTTTGCATCTTCACATTCTGCATTCGCAAACAAAATAGCTCCGATCGCATGGTGTTAGTATTAATGCGCCACAAAAAAAAACGATACTGTAAAGCACGGGGTCGTGGGGTTCGAGTACAATGAAGGTGTTACTTTTTTCCCTACTTTATTTTGGAATGAATTTACTAAATTCGTGGACAGAATACCCCTTTGGACAATACCTTTCTGTTGACTTTTTTTTAGCTTAACCCCTGATTGACATTCACCTTTAGTATCCAATTGCTAAAAACTAACATTTATCTTTCTTGATACTTAATGGATTAACGTTATACTTTGACACACACGGAGGCTCGCGTACTAAGGCAAGAACGATCCAGAAACCGTACTGTACTAATTAGACATTACTGCAATGCTTGTCTTTATCAAATTATGTCAAGTTTGGAACTGGGTTGATTTTTTTACCTTAAAGGGGCCTTTTCACAGATTTTGGCATTTTTTAACTTATTCATTAAATGCTTTATAGTGATAAATGTAAAAATTGGATCGTAAAAGCTTCAGTAAAAAATCAAGAATAAAATTTAAAAAAGGAAAAGAACATTGCCCGGAGCAGGTTTCGAACCTTCGACCCCTGGAGTCCTGCCAGAGTCCTGAAGTAAAAACGCTTTAGCCTACTGAGCTATTCCGCCGAGTACACATATTTGACGTATTTCATACCTTATATAAGCAATCTTCGTAGTTTCACAAAATTTAACGACAAAAACAGAACTCTCCAAATTATTCAATCGTTTCGCGTTGCAACGCTTTATAATTTTTAGGTTTTAAAATCGTCAAAAGATGCATATAATGGCTATATTAGACCATGGTAAATGTTCAGTATTACTGTTTCCTCACAAATATTATAACTAAAACGAAAATTTGCGAATCTGAAACAACTTTTTTCAATTTTGTCAATTTACCAAAACGTGAAAAGATCCCTTTAACCCTGGTTGACATTGACCTTTAGTATCCAATTGCTCTAAAAGTAACATGTGCCGTATCTTACTTGATACTGAATGGATTTACTTTATACTTTGACACACACGGAGGCCCGTGTACTTAGACAATAACGATCCAAAAAACTTACTGTACTAATTAGAAACTACTGCAATGCTTGTCTTTATCAAATCTATGTCTAGTTGTGAGCTGGGTAAGTGTATTATATCTTCGCAGTTTAGCTATCAATTGGCAAACATGACAATGACTGCTTTAAAAAGCAGCATTTACATTAAACCCCAAGAGCTAACTCATATAATGTTGACAGCCTGTCACCCTTCCTTACTTCCATGTGTTTTTTTTTCAAAAAGGTGATTGGTTGGCATCACGGTGTACAGTGTTTTAACGACTACAAAATTTAGCAAAATCGCCTCACCAGTACTTTGAGTACTTTGATTTTTAAAAATATCTTACCCTTGATGGTGCACTTCGCCTCAAGTTTATCCCAGTCTCCAGTCGCAAGGCATCTTATGGAGTTAGGTCCATGTATATCATAACCAGACGAGCACGTGTATATGGCAGTGGAATTGTAGGTTGTCGTTGAGACCGTTAAGTTGCCATTGTGCATGACTGGTGGGCTATGACAATCTGAATTAAGTTCGGCATTTATAGTGCGATCATAAAAAAGTATGTATTTTGTAACGGAATTTAAACAATGATTACATGACGACAAATATCCCAATAACGGCTCTGAATGATACTATTTACACAAAAGATGTTGTTTAAAAAAACCTCCTTACTTTTTATAGTGCAGTTTGCCGCGAGTGCATTCCAGATTCCTGTATCACTGCAACTGATGGTTCTCATTCCAATTAGGTCAAATCCTGGTTTACACGTATACTCTGCGGTGGAGTTTACGGTGGTGTTATCAAATGTGTGATCACAATTCGTCAGCGCTGGTGGAGTTCCACAATCTATCCAAGGTATTTCAATTATGCCATAAATAGGATAAAGAAGGCTTTAAATAAAGGTTATACATGTTGATACAATTACACAATCAATATATCATTCAAACTGATACACTTATTAAACTTCTTAAAAAATAACAGCACTAGTGTGGATATTGTACAGTATTAACCCAACAATCTCACCCTTTATGGTGCAGTTGACAAGCAGTTCGCTCCAGTTCCCAGTGTCGAGGCATGTGATGGAGCTCTCACCAAACATTATAAAACCAGGGTTGCACGAGTACATGACAGTGGAATTATACGTCGTGGTCGTTGCATCGTGGAAGCCATTCTGTAGTACTGGTGGGTCTTGACAGTCTGAAATAAAAATGGGCTGATTCTAAGAACACGGAGACATTCGGATTTATAGACACAGTTAATGCACAAATCGACACATGTTAAGACAACAATATAAATACCATGGATCAATGCCCTAAACATTCTGCAAAGATAGCCGGATTAATATTAAGATCGTCGAACAATAACATACATGCAATTAGGCAGTTATATTAAAGAAACAACCAATAGGATAATAACCACATTTATATCTGCCTACGGGTTTCTTATATTATTATAATTAGATATCGATATGTATGGTTATTATTCAAAACAATATGTGTTTTGTTTTAAGTCTTAATTAGTTGTAGATGTACACAACACATATCTTCGGATACAAATATATCGCTTAGATATTGTATATTTGTTTACGTATTACCATGTAATTAAAATAATACGTATGACAAGAGATCGTTTAAAAAGTGCCTGATATCCCACTGTCTCTATATGCTAAGATAAAATGATATATTACTTAGGATGTGTGGACCATTTGCTCAATTTTGTAAAAAACATAAATTAAGTTTAACCTTTTTGCGAAATGTGGAAGTAATTCACTTAATAAATCTGTATCATTTTATGCTGAAAGGTCTACGAACCGACAACCCGATCGACATTCCCTGATCTACATAGTGATTAATCTATACCGCTTTCTTTCTGGGGTATAAACAATGTGCGAAATACTACATGACATACACCAGCTCACTTCCGATTCCAGGCATTGAACTGACACCGTCTTTTACTTTGTTCGTTAACAAATACATTGCATCAGATTCAAACAGCTTGCGGGCCCATTTTAAGATGGCATGCCGAATTAGCGGTCTGTACAATTATTGAAGGCCCACAACGGAGTGTGCTATGTCATAATCGTTACATTGATGGTGCAGTTCGCCTTGAGTTTACCCCAGGCTCCGGTCTCAAGGCATGTTATGGAGTTAGATCCGTTAATATCATAACCAGAAAAGCAAGCATATATTGCAGTGGAATTGTATGTTGTCCTTGCGACGGTGGTGTGGCCATTTTCCAAGATTGGTGGACTATGACAATCTGGATATAAAGCCGGATAAGAAGTAAGCTCATAAAGCAATTAAATATATATTTAATACTGAAAGTTAAAAAAATCGCATGACGACAAATGTCCGAAGAATGACTCTCATTGGCCGTGTTAACAACACGTTTTGAAATACACCTTACCTTTTAAAGTGCAGTTTGTTGTGCATTCCAGATAAAAACCGCCCAGGATTTGAATTGATCAATCGCTTTCATTTGCGTTCAAGTCATATTAAGTATGCTTTTAGGCAATTTAATTCAATAAACATTTGATGACCAGAATAAAATTGTATATCTAGTGTACGGGTTCCTTATGTTATTATGAGTAACTGTGGTCATATTGTAAACGCTATATTCGCATTAAGTGTGAGAATGTTGTTAGACTTAACTAGTTTTAGATGTATACAGAGGAAACATATATTACGGAATAAATACATCATAAAGGTATTCATTAAATTTGATATAGTACCATTTAATTAAACATTACATATTTAGCGAGATTGTATAAAAAGTGATATGCGACTACCGCTATGGTCCATGGCATATTCTTAAGAATGTGTTATCATAAGGCAAGCACATATTATCATGAACATCCTTATATATTTGAAATTATATTAATTAAGTTTCAATTTGTTTGGGAATAGTGGAAGTTATTCCCTGAAATAGGTCTTAACATTTTTGGCGTAGTTAGACCGACGTTTGTTCACATACATCTTATCACCCGAACAATTTATTTCTGCAGTGTGTTATTCTTGTAATATAGGACCGATTTCAAATGAAAGAATATTTAAATGAGCAACGTAAAACATCCAATACACAAAGCGCTGAAAACATGTGGACTCCACGCATTAATAAAAGGGATCTTAAATTTATTTCATACATCAAGAGTTGCACAGGCTTAAATCTATCAAAACGAGACTCTGAATTTTATTTTTGTATTGTTGGTCACAACAATTCGAGATTATTGCTGATTTTAATAGGATTCCCTCACCCTTGTTTGTGCAATTCGCTTCGAGTATTTCCCATATCCCATTTTCGAGGCACGTGGAGGAATTGTTCCCGTGCATTTCATAACCTGCATTACACGTATAAGTGGCAGTGGAATTGTATGTTGTCTTTGGAACGATATGATGGCCATTTTGCAGGAATGGTGGACTATGGCAATCTGTAAATACAGATTAATAGCCTATCGTTGCTTCTATCAATACATATATTTCAACATAACTGAAATATTTAGCTAGAATATATGCGGACGTTTAATTTTCGTGCTGTGTCCCATTTTATCCAATTATATGTGATTTGCACAAAGGGAAGCGACCGTTTTCATGAGTCTTGTTAAAAAAACAATGTATTATCATTTTTATAACATCGCACATGTTTCATGAGTGCTCGTTTGATTCTGTTGTATTTATTTTGTAAACGAATATTGTCACTTATTTTTTAACGCAATGTTTCACTTGCATTAAAGATAAAGCATGCATAAAAAATATGAGATGCCTCAGTGATGTCTTTGGAGTTCAATATATTACGATGCAGCATCTCTTTTATACATCAAAAGTTGAGATCGGCTAAATTTATCGCAGCGAACCTTTAAATGTAATTTTGTTTTGGTTTGTCAATCAAATTCGAGATTTGTTTTTACCCTTAAAAATGCAAGTTGTCTCTAATTTTCTATAATTATATGTTAAAAGCATCAATTGCAGCGTCCCTTTTCAAGATCCTTTTCACAAAAACCAATATTCTTATTTGTTCATAACCGTACACAGTTTCGTAAATGCTCAGTTAATTCCGTTTGATTTATTTTGTAAACGCAAATTGTCAAGTTATTGTTAACGCAAAGTTTCACTTGCATAAAAGATAATACACAAAGGCAAAACTAGGAGATAACCCTCAGTGATGCCTTCGGTGTTTCATATATTACAGTAAAGTATCTATTTCATACATCAGGAGTTGAACAGGCCTAAGTTTATCCCAATCAGCCTCTCTATGTTATTTTTGTAATGGTTGGTCACCAACATTCGATTTTTCAGTAAAAATAAATTGAAAAGGATGATCTCACCCTTGATTGTGCAAATCGCTACAGGGATTTCCCATTTCCCATTTTGGAGGCACGTGATGAAATTCTTTCCGTGCAATTCATGACCAGCGTTACATTTGTATGTGACAGTGGAGTTGTAGGTTGTCTTTGAAACGATATAGTGGCCATTTTGCAGGACTGGTGGACTGTGGCAATCTTTAAATACAGATTATTAGCTGGGACATGTTTCTAACAATACACAAACGTAAACATCGTTGCAATATTACACTAAGATAGAGTAGGACGAGAAAACTCCATAATCATTTCTAGATCGACCTCACCCTGTAAAATTTCAAGTTGTCTCTAATTTTCTGTAATGGTATGTTATAAGAATACAGATCAACTTCCCTTTTTATAATTCTTTATAGAAAAACAACAAATATTGTTTTATTTTCATAACCGTACATGGTTTCATGAGTTCTCGTTTAATTCCGTTTTATCTTTTTTGTAAACGCACATTTTCGAGTGTTTGTTAATGCAACTTGTGGAGGGTTTGGAAACGCAAATTTTCACTTGCATCAAGGATAATCCATGTAAATAAGGAGATTAGCCTCAGTCATGGCTTTAGTGTTTCATATATTACGCTACAGATTATTTCTGACATCAAACATAACACAGGTCTAAGTTTATCAGAACAAGCGTCCGAATGCTATTTTTTAAATGGTTGGTTACCAAGAATCGAGATTATTTTTCAGTAATAATGTTGAACAGAATACCCTTGATTATGCAGTTCGCCCCGAATATTTCCCATGTCCCATTTTCGAGGCACGTGATGGAATTCTTTCCGTGAATTTCATAACCGGCATTACATGTGTAAGTAGCAGTGGAATTGTAGGTTGTTTTTAGAACGATATGGTGGCCATTTTGAAGGAATGGTGGACTATGGCAATCTGTAAATACAGATGATGACCTGGTCATTGATTATTATAATAAATACACGTTAACATAATAACATTATTTAGCTAGGAGAGAGCTGGACGTAAAAACTCCATAATTATTTTTCGATTGACATCAACCTTTAAAATTCAAGTTGTCTATAATTTTCTCTGATAATATGTTATATGCATCAAGGGCAACGTCTCTTTTCAAAATTCTTTTTTAAAAACCAATTTTATTATTTGTTCGTAATAGCACACAGTGTTTCCTTTGTTCTCATTAATTCCGTTTGATTTATAATGTAAATGCAAATTACCATGTGTTTAAAAACACACATTTTCACTTGCATTAAATACAATACATGCAGACAAAAATAGCAGAAAAGCCTCATTGATGTCTAATTGTTTCATATATAACAGTACAGTAACTATTTCAGACACAAAGCGCTGCATAAGCCTAAGTCTATCACAATAAGCCTATGAATGTAATTTGTAATGTACTCAAATTCAAGATTATCTTTCTTTTCAAAAGGTAAAATTGATTTTCTCACCCTTGATTGTGCAAATCGCCTTGAGTATTTCCCATTTTCCACTTTCGAGGCACGTGGTGGAATTCTTCCCGTGCATTTCATAACCGGCATTACACATGTATGTGACAGTCGAATTGTAGGTTGTCTTTGAAACGATATGATGGCCATTTTGCAGGACTGGTGGACTTTGGCAATCTTCAAATATAGATTATTAGCTGGTTATCATTCTACCAATACATAAAAACGTTAACATATTAATTGAAATATTAAGATAGAATAGATGTGGACGTGTAAACTCCATTAATTTTTCTCGATAGACTTCACCATTTAAATGCAAGTTGTCTCTTATTGTCTCTAATAATACGTTATATCCATCAAGGACAACGTCTCTTTTCAAGATTCTTTTCCAAAAGCAGATATTCTTATTTTGTCATAACTGTACAAAGTTTCATGAGTGTTTCATTTATTTTGTTTTTGATTTATTTATAAACGCACATTGTCACGTGTTTGTAAACACACATTTTCATATGCATCACAGGTAATACATGAAGAAAAACATAGGAGATAAGCCTTAGTGATGTCTTTGTTGCTTCTTATATTACAGTACAGTATTTATTTCGTCTCTTTTCAAGATTTTCAAAAAACCAATATTCGTTTTTTGTCGTAACAGTAAAGAGTTTTATAAGTTCACGTTAATTCTGTTTGATTTATAATGTGAACGCAAATTGTCCTGCGTTTGTAAACTTAATTTTTTACTTGCATCAAAGAAAAAACATGCAGACAAACATAGGAAATAAGCCTCATTGATGCCTTTTTGTTTCATATATTACAGTACTGTGTCTTTTTCAGACACCAAGCGTTGCACAAGCCTTAGTCTCAAAATTAGCTTCTGATTATTTTTTATCGTAGGTCACTACAATTGTTGATTATTTTTCATTTAAAACTTTAATAGGACGCCCTAACCCTTGATTGTGCAGTTCGCTTCGGGGATTTCCCATTGCCCATTTTCGAGACACGTGATGGAATTCTTTCCGTGAATTTCATAACCGGAACTACACGTGAATGTGGCAGTCGAATTGTAGATTGTCTTTGAAAAGCGGGAGTTACCATTTATAAGGACTGGTGGGCTATGGCAATCTGTAAATAGAGATTATTAGCCGGTCATTCCTTCTACTAATACATGAAGATAAAACATAATTGCAATATTAAGCTAGACTAGAACAGGACAGAACAGAATGTTTATTCATTTTCACGGGTTACAAAACAATGACATTTTGAAATCACATACATGTGAGCTTATTTTTAGGAGAATTACACAATTACCAAACAAACAGTAGAATATACGATACATCATAATATTACACCTCAGAGATATTGGTCCTTCTATATCTATACGACCGGTTTCAGTCTGTAAAATGCGAAAGAGAAACCTAAGAGTATATGGACAGGCCACTATTTTTTGTATATGGACCGTTCGGGGTTACACACCACTAAAAGTGCACTTTGTTGAAGCGTTTTATTGTACAGCATTGACACTATTTCAGCTTTAAAAAGAGTAAAAAAACAAGAACTTAATTTAGAATAAACGACACGCTTACCTCAATGCCAACGTTAACAATAAAGTCGAAACGATATTCACTTCCATTTTCTATTCTTCCATCCCTTTATCGAAATTTATTTAAAATCACACTATTTTAGTGTATTCCTATCGAAGTTTACATTAACTACGATAAACACACAATCCGAAATACGTTTTGCATTCGTTCGATGCCTAAAACAAATAACAAACTGTTAAAAAAACACCACGTCTGACATGTCCTTAACATCCAGAGAATTTAGCTCCAACTGGAATGTTTCGTCAGAGAAACTACGTCACGCGATATACGTCATCGTTTGCGCAATCAGTTGCATGAAAAATAAAAGTACGGAAAGCCGGTACAACACTGTACAATGATACAGGAGACACTCTTCGGTGTAATATAAGAAATAGTAAACTCCACTTCGGTCCCAACGGCATTATAGTGACCAGCCAGGCAGCCAAAAACTGTATATGGACCGAAGCCGTAACGGTTTGTTTCAGCCTGGCTGGTCACTATATAATGCCATAGGAACCTCAGTGGGGTTAACTATTTCTTAAGTAGATCATGTGGCAAAGTGGTTTTTATGTGAAGATTCTCCAGGAGAGAGTCAGTAACTGAATGCTTATTTAAACAATTTATTGTCCACAAAGATAGACAAATTTAGGTTTTTAACCAATAATTGTTAAATAATTAATAGTTAAGTACTTATGTGAATACGATCGGAACGCTCCAATAACAAAAGTAGGATTGATGATAAACAGCAACAACATTAATAATAATACTTCTAGTAATAGTAACAACAACAACGACAATTAATAGCTAACACTTAATTAATAGTTAAGTTCTTATCAGGATACGCTCCATTTACAGAAGAAGAATAAATAATTAACAACGTCAAGATTAATTAGAATAATAATAAATTCTAATAGTAGTGACAAAAACAACATGCACGATAATAATAATAATAATAATAATAATAATAATAATATTAATAGATTTGGACGTGTAAATTATATATTCATTTCTAGATAGACCTCACCCTTTACAATGCAATATGTCTCCAATGGACTCCAGGATCCTGTTTCAGAGCAACGGATGCTGCTCCTTCCATGTAAGTCATATCCTGTGTTACACGTATACGCCACGGTCGAGTTAACGGTTGTTTCAAGAAATGTACGCTTACCATCCATTAGCAAGGGTGGAGTTCCACAATCTGTCTCAGATATATAAAACATGGTACAAAGTGAAAAAACCCCATAAATTATGCATATTAAAAACAAAAAACGCTGCATGAAATAAGTTACAAAAACTGAATATTCCTACTTGTGTGGAACATTACAAAATAACAACTCAATAATATGTCCAACATGCCTTATTCATTGAAAATATTGTGTACAATTAAATTGTATATACATCATGGACAACGTCCGTTTTCATGGTTCTTTTAGAATAGCCAATATAATTAAAAAATATGTAGCATATTACACTGATGCATGTGTGCTTAATCAATTCCGATTGATTTACAACGTGAACGCACCACTAAAAGTAATTTTAAATTGTTTTCAGACACCAAGCGTTGGCCGGGCCTACGTCTGTCAGAATGAGCCTCAGAATGTTTTTTTTATCGTCGGTCGCTAATATTCCAGATTACTTTAATTGGAAATGTGTTTATAGAATGATCCCACCCTTGACTGTGCACTTTGCCTTTGGTGTATCCCATTTCTCATTTCCTTGGAACGTGATAAAGTTATTTTCGTGTATTTCACAACCGGAATTACACGTATATGTGGTAGTGCAATTATGTGTTGTCTTTGAACAGGTAATTAGTAATTAAAAATGCTAATTGCTTCCAACAATACATACGCTTTAAAATTAATGAAACATTAAGCATTGCAGCTTGAGCTTGACATTTCAAATGTAATCATTTCTAAAGAAACCGCACCCTTTAAAATACACCGTTTCTCCAATGGACTCCAGGATCCTGTTTCAGAGCAACGGATGCTGTTCCTTCCATGCAAGTCATATCCTTCGTTACATGTATACGCGGCGGTCGAGTTAACGGTTGTTTCAAGGAATGTACGGGTACCATTCGTAAGCATGGGTGGAGTTCCACAATCTGTCTCAGATATATAAAACATGTAATGAAGTGAACGAACATACCTTATGCCGATTTTAAATCGAAACTGTTGCATTAACTTAGTTACTAAAAAGAATGTTCTGCTAAAGGTGACCGTGGTTTGTTCACGAGCATAATTACCGCCAATGAGATGTCCCTACCGGAGACTTTCCTATGCAATTGACAATAATTTTCCTCTCATTCGCTGCGATCAAACTAGAAAATTATATTTCTTCACTGAAAATATTGTTGACCCAAGAATATCCGACCTCGCATGAAACGTTTGTAATTAATTTACCGTTAATTGTATTAATTGAATTGGGTACATATAAGACATCATGTCATGAAGTGATAGCTAGTGTTTCCTATCCGATAATATCGATGGCGTTTTACTATTCCATTATTGTTCTGCTTGGCAATATTTAGTCCCACTTGTTTTTGTTAGCTGCGATAATGTTTTTATCTGGCGTTGTATAGCTTGTAAATCTCACCCCGATATATAAACATGCGCCTGTTTCATGCGCCCATGAAACCATACCTATTATGGTGCAGTTGACACGAAGTTCGCTCCATTGTCCGTTATCGAGACATATTATATTATTCGCACCAAGCATTCTATAACCTGGCTTGCACGTGTATGTAGCTTTGGAATTGTATTTTGTAGATGCAGCTGTGAAGTTACCATTTTGGAGTTCAGGGGGAATGTGGCAATCTAATGTGAGCAGAATAATAAAACAACCAAGTAAATACAAGTTTGCATTATTACATATTATATAAAGTGTAATAATATTACGTTCAATGATATACATAAAATCAATGCCCTTAAATAAAGACGCCAATAAATTATGGATTAATTACGCACATCACAAATATATTTCATCCGTCAGTAACCCGTTAGTTATTATTTCCGTTCATAGTTTAGTACAAGACAGAAAGATTGAAATGCTATATTGAATATTCCATTTCATATATATATATATATTTATATATATATATATATATATATATATATATATATATATATATATATATATATATATATATATATATATATATATATATATATATTTAAGAGAAGAGCGTATTTATCATATCGGAAGTTCTCATCATTTATATGTGTTTATGGAATATTAACGATATATTTAATAATTATGTTGCAAGATTTTAAAATATTATCCTCAATAACATATACCTAGTTCCTGACAGTCGGAGTTATTTGTCCAAGAACCATTATCGCATGTTAAATTATAGTGATCTAAGGTTTCGCCTTGTTGTGGATTATATGCGGTGTATCCAATTTTGCATAAAACTGTTGCGACATCTGGGTTTGCAAGTTGCCTTATAGTGTATATATTTGGTCCGATATTATCCCAGTTACTCTTCATTGTTAGCTGCCGGCAGCCTGAAATGCGCAAACAAAGCGACAATTATGAGAAAGTTACATTTGTATTAATTGCTTTATTAATTCTTAGCGTGATACGAACGCAATTTATGATGATCATGGATACAGGGATCGTATATTTAATATGTTGTGATAATAAAACATTATTACTTATAAAACAGAAAATATACTGTAAACATATATTTTGTTTTAAACACAGACACACACACACGCACGCACACGCACACACACAGAGAAACAAAACCGAAACTGCAACATCCTTTTGTCACTTTGTTAGTTGCTAAGGAAAGGTTACTGAGCAACATAAATTTCCTTAAATTAAACATACATGTAGGCTTACATAATTTCTATCAGTTATTAAGAAAATCGCAAATGTTGACGCCATATAATATCAAATGACAAGTGATCGACGCGATGTGTACATTCAGTCAATACAATTCCGATCGTTTAGAGAATCGTGTAGCAAAAGTACAGCGCCCGAACGTGGATTATTTTAAAGAATTGAGTTTATTGTTTGTTTTAGTGCAGAGAGATATTAAATTTAGACCAGATTATTGATATGTGAGTAGGGACAGCGTTTTTTTTGAAATTCAAGAATATACTAAGAATGGTTTCCGAAACCATTATTTATTATTTAGATAATAAAACGGCTGAAACGAACAAGTATTATGCGGTCGGTTGTTGAAATAAATATATGTGAATAAGTATGTATAGGGAATTCTTACGCTGACACAATAATAACCGACGCTCATGACATGATAAATAGATGTTAAAAACATATATAATTGGAAATACTTTTTTTAAACACTTTACGGATCATTAATACTGAATAAAAAAATACGCGTAGTGAATAAATATATTGTTAAGGAATATAAAATATGTCTTAGTATAGTTAGTAGTTCTTACTTATATCATAACGCAACGCATATGTTAATATTCTTCTTGTAAACTTTTATTAAATTTATTATATCTATTGATTCATTACCAGAGGAAAGACATTTGATAAGACACTGATAGAAACGTTTAATATGGGGTTTCTAAATACAGATAGAAATACTGTAAAGTTAATTTAAATATGTGTCTTCATCTTGATCAATGTCTTGACAGTCATCTCATGGAAATGTTGGCGTAAATCATATCTCCCAATACATTATTAAGTTTATTTTGCGCTTGAATACTAGTATATTAAACGATAAAGATAACCATTTATTTTTACGATACATGCCCATGCTTACTGTTACTACTGTGAACACTACGTGGATGTAAGAGTTTAAATACAATAATGTACATAAATGCTATCACAAACGAACAAATAATTGGTCAATAGCAATACATGAATGCATACCGCATTTTCCGTCTGCTTGCCATCTGTGGTTTGCTGTGCATGCAATATTGAAATAGTCACGATTACTTTGACCGTCATCCGAATAAACAACATCAACCTCCAGACACTGAACGATGGCGCGTGAATTCAGCGTGGTTTCATTGTATACTATCGGATGTATGCGTTCCGCCGCTGTACTATTTTCCCAATTTGAATAATTGTTTGGGTTTTCACATGCTGAAATTCAAACGTTTTATTTGATAAAGATATTTAAATCAGCATGTGACTTATGACGTTGAATTGTCTAATGTCACAACACTAATGCGGGAAGCATACACAGCCATATAAGGCGATCTAGTATCAATTTACACAACGTTTCGATTATGACTTCCTCTGATATTTAACTGCTCATGCATATCTTCATTAAAAAAAACACCATTATGTAACTTAATTTTAATTTCTGAATATGCCTTTTCTTGTAATAAACCTTTGTAAGTTGCTTTTAATGCATAATTATTTGTTAACACGAATAAAGCCACTTTGATGAACATATTGTAATAACTACAACATACCTGTAGCCAGGGGGGGGGGTGCGTTGGGTGCGTTCGCATCCAATGTTTTTTGACGAGTAAAAAAAAGAACTATAAGATGCACCCAACTTTATTCGACGCAAAAACGATTATTTATCTTTTCCCGGAATCCATTGAGTCTCCGTATTTAAGCGTTACAATAATGTTGAATACAATATGCTACCGACAGGAAAGAGAGAACATTTTAGATTATTTTTAACGAAATGTAATTCCAGCTTCCGAAAATGACGGAAATCAAAAGACAACCGTCGATTATTTCCGAAAACTAATGAGTCACTGGTTAATAATTTTGCATTATACCACGATTTATAACAATTAACGATTGTGCACAGCATTTTTTACAGACTGCGTTGTCTTTTTGTTATATCCCCGTACAACCATTGTCGGATTACCTTAAGGATTTTCAGACAAAAAATATCAGCTATGCTCAAGACAAGATATTTTTGTTCTTGTATGGCAAGAAAACAAATCATTTCTACAAAGCAAGGTAGCTTTTTTTTTAGTTTACAACACCTTATGGCATCTGTTCTGCTTCACATACAGAACTGCCCACAATGTTTTAATTATGTCAAACTTGACACAAGGAAATATGACATACTCTGAAACAGTTGTTATAATTAATGTAAAACATTATAACATATATGATCAGGTGGACGTTAATGTTAAATGTTCATTAACTGTTACGGATCTTGAACATATGGGCAAATAAGTCCATATTTTTTCTTCAACGTCCTGTTATACATTTATAAGGGCTTTAAGACGATAGGACCAGTAGTTTGTGGTTAAAGGGTTTTTATGAAGCCTTAATTGTTGTACATGTGTTCTGAAATTCGTGTGGAAAATTATAACTAATTTGTTAAACATAATTTAAAAAAATAAAACTAACCAGTTATAACATTTTTATTTCTGTTTAGTATTGATGCAGATTAGAGGAGACCCCGTTCTGTTAATAAGTGTTTGTTGTACAAAACACTATAATCACGTTTAGAGCAATGCTAGGCCTCGGGTACTATCCATAGTAGCAGACAAACAGTTGTTTCGAAAAAAGTCAAATTTTTCCTTTTAATTTGCTTGATTTGGGAAGGGTAGAATTTTGAAATGGTAAAATACACCAATGTTATCAAGATACCAATAAATAATTATATTGTATACCGGTTTATATTTTTTATTTTATATTATATCAATGTGTTGTTGCATATGTAAACAAAGTGTGTGCGCGCATACTAGCTTCGGGTATAAAATAATGTATTTCCGTGACTGATCAAAAAAGGTGGCCATTGAAAAACGGCAGTGGGATTTTCCGCGCAAGCTCACTGACTGGTTGGAAAAAGACAACATCCGTGCAGGAAAACATGGCGCTTTGCGCTAGCAGTAGTATCGATCAGGCACTGAGTGAATGTGCTTTTTCATATAAAAATGCTCTATAACGTCAGTCTCTGAATTCAGATAAAAAGCCACCAAAATGCAGGATTTTACTTTTTATTTTTAAACTTTTCTAGTGGGGTGGACCTCCACACTCCCCAATTGCAGGAGGGGGGGGGGGGGACAACCCCTCCCCCACCTACCGCTTCAGATAAAAAGCAACTAAAATGCAGGATTTTACTTTTTATTTTCAAACTTTTCTAGTGCGGTGGACCTCCACACTCCCCAATTGCAGGAGGGGGGGGGGACAACCCCTCCCCCACCTACCGCTTCGCCACTTCGTTGCTCAATAACAATCGTTGATGGGAAAATTCGCACCCCCTTTTTCAAAACTCTGGCTACGGGCCTGTACAAACCCAATATTTATATCTTTAAAAGATAGTTTTTAAGAAAGTATTAAATTGGAAAATGTGTCATCATTTTAATGATGTTCAAGTATTTTATTTTATCCCATTATCAGACGTGCATTGACGGCATAACACCCAATGGAATAAACTAGCCTATATAATTTTTTCGCTATCCCTATAATGAATCAGCTGATTGACGGCGTCATAATATCACATACTTATTGCGTCATTTTCCAATAATATGTGATGTCATATTTTGGTGTACACGAAACTAGTATGCGATGTCTGGGAATAAAACATTGAAGACGCGCATTTTTGTCGTGTTAATGTATCCTGGGTGTAATTATGAAAAATTGCATATTCTATGGACTACTTACCTCGGATGGAACCGGTTAGACGAAGAATTAAGATCTACATGTAGATCTAGCTTATTCGTATTATAGATTTTCAGAATGTGCATGCCTATTTGGATGTGAAATTGTGTGTGTAGAACATATTGATGGGTGTTTATTTTGGTTCAGTAGTCTATTCGAATTGTTTTGCTTTTGGATGTAAATAAACATAATGGTACTTTCTTTGATGAAGAAACTTTGGCTTTGTTATTTTATCAAAGAAAGTATATTCAGTAAGAATAACACGTTTGAAACAAGTGTTTCAAGGCTTGAATTATTACGGATTATCTTGTGTTTGGGTCACAAACTACAGTATGTGAAGGCTAGATCTAGACGCCATCAAAATTTCCAGCGTCTATGAATAAATAAGGCGAGTATAGTTTTTTTGGATAATTTATTTTTAGAATGACAGTAAATCTACATGTACATGTATTTTGACATCGACATCATTTCTGCAGGAGCAATCGACGCCATGTTTGGTTTTGATAATTTTCTTTTGAAACTAAAATGAAATATATTAAAGTAAAATCTTCTTTTCGCGGTCGTTATTTGTTACAATTTGCATGCTGCGTTAAATTGAATCGAGGCATTTTCTCGTTTTACAGTTTTTGTGCGAAATTTGTTAAGACAATTTTGCGTACCACAAAAAAACATTCTATATCACCACGCATGCTAACATTCGTTAGATATAGATCTTAAGCCCTTTTAAGAATGAATTAAAATTATTGTTAAGGTTATTAGATCTATTTATGTTAAAGGGGCCTTTTCACAGATTTTGGCATTTTTTAACTTATTCATTAAATGCTTTATATCGATAAATGTAAACATTGGATCGTAAAAGCTCCAGTAAAAAATCAATAATAAAATTAAAAAAAGGAAAAGAACATTGCCCTGACCAGGTTTCGAACCAGTGACCCCTGGAGTCCTGCCAGAGTCCTGAAGTAAAAACGCTTTATCCTACTGAGCTATTCCGCCGTGTACACATACTGAACGTATTTTATACCTTATTAAGCAATCTTCGTAGTTTCACAAAATTCAACGACAAAAACAGAACTCTCCAAATTATTCAATCGTTTCGCGTTGCAACGCTTTATAATTTTTAGGTTTTAAAATCGTCAAAAGATGCATATAATGGCTATATTAGACCATGGTAAATGTTCAGTATTACTGTTTCCTCACAAATATAATAACTAAAACGAAAATTTGCGAATCTGAAACAACTTTTTTCAATTTTGTCAATTTACCAAAGCGTGAAAAGATCCCTTTAAATGGCACGTTGAACAAAAAAAAAATGGAATAAATAGAATACTAGTACAACCTATGAATAGATAGCAGTTTATGTTGCTCGGCTAAAACAACGAAAGCGCTCGCCAAGGCTCGCGCTCCCGGTGTTCTAAGCCTCGCAACATAAACTTCTCGCTATTCAACGCTAACCTAGTATTCTCTATATAAGCACCAACATAGCGATTAATCAGGATTGTATTTATATGCATGTTCATTCCTTTTAATCATTAAGTTATTAATGTTAACATGTGTCAGGAATTGTTATCAGACTTCAAGTTTATGAATATTATAAATCTTTACTTTCAACTACTGCAACATTGTTGTAAAGTGTTCTATTTACCGATTTCTCTGCATACGGCATTGGCTGTCCATGTGTCGTTGTCACACAATGCTACAATACTATCATGGTATCCATTGAACCCAAGAGCGTTATATCCCGGCTCACATTGAACTGTGTAACGAGTTGTTGTCCGTGTATAGTTGAATGGCTGTGTATGTTGCCACATAGTTTCATTCGAGGTATTGTTAGGGTCAGGACAAGCAACAGCTGCAAATTTGAAAGATTAACACTATTACTAGTTGGTTGAAACACCTGTATTTTTGTTTTTTAAATAACATTATAAATTATCATGATATTGAAAAAACGGAAAAAGAAAACAAAATCACAAAAAGACGAACGAACAACAAAACACAGCGCTGGTTTCGTCTGTGCATATTCTGTTTGTAAAATACCTGTAAATATTGCGATTTACTATAAAAAAAAACGTCATATAAATATGGGTCTTTAGAATTTGACAACAAATAAAGTCGCATAGATATGTTCTTGCAAAACCTACTGTATATGTGTATTATTTGATATCCACTACGATCAGTCATACACGTTGGTTCTATTGTTCACGAGTATTGTTAACAATTTGGATGCAAATAAAATTGTAGAACATGTCACCGGCCTATTTATGTTATCTCATGAAATTCGGGAAATAAATTGATAGATTCATTTTATCTGCGTGGAGATTTATTCTAACATGAATATAGTTTAGCATCGAAATATGTTTAATGTTTCATAAACCTTAAACGATTCTACTTTCTTGATGACCCAACAATTTGACAAAATGAAACAATGCCTTGTCATGAGTATGGGGTCATTTGAACAAAGAGGGTACTGAGCATTAAAGGCTTGCAATAAAATAATTAAATAATTGACTGGAAAACAGTAAATGTTTAGCAAAAG
>NC_068366.1:13405506-13578006 GCF_020536995.1 Dreissena polymorpha | reverse complement strand
TCATAACATAATGACGTCACGAGTAATTGCTCTTAATATTTGTAAAAAATGTTTTTGCTGTTTATTTTGCTTTGTGTGATTTAAGTATATAGCGTCTTGGTATCAAATTGTTTGTCATCTTAAATATGATTCTATTTTAACAAAAATGATAACTTTATAGTTGATTCCGATTAATATTAAGTCCCTCCAAACATTGATTTATATGAAGCAACAGCCTGTTGAACTGATAAAAGCGTTTTATCTGGCAGATATCAATTTAGCGGTATGATAAAAGAGTACGATAAGCTAATGCTGCCCTTTTTAGAACTAGACTATATTAAATACCTATAAATTGTGTAGTTGATCATATGATCAAAAACAGGAACCCCTGATAAAAAAACCATAAAAGCTGCGGATTCCGACATGATTGTATACTTTGGTGGATCAATAGGATACAGTTTATTCATAAGAAAATGAATATCATATCCCAAAGTGGCTACAACGTAATGGTCAACCCCTAAAATAGTTTGACGCCAGCCGAATCGTCGATACTAGTATTTCATTTCATATATATTTCAAAAGTATGCGCTGTTGTCTTGAAATTATTATCGATGTGTTAGGTTGCGGTGCGTTTCACGTTTTGATCGTTGTTGCAATTGTTAATTTGTATAATGTTTAATGCTCTGTTTTACCTTTTTCTTGACAAACAGAGCCAGCGACGTCCCAAGACCCGTTTTTGCAGATGACTGCGAAGTGATCGGAATATATTTTGAGCACATAAAGGTATGCTTGATAACCAGTCTTACAGGAGACGCCAGCACGGCCTGTTTGCAGCATCTTGATGTTTTGAATATTGGGTCCGATTGTTTCCCAATTGGTATGATTGTTGAGATCGGGGCAACCTGGAAGACCATTGCATTCTGTTTAGTTTAAACATATTTATTTTGGAATGCATATACATCAAATAAATACACAGTAATATGTGGATTGACCTGGAAGCTAAACTTAGCTTATTGTAGGTCGTTCCACGAGCATGAATAAGCGATGCATTATGCGAGAAGGACTTCACTACATAAATGTTAATGAAGAGTGGTTGTGGTGGAAAGTACATGTGTATAATTATATTGAAGTAAGGTTTAATGTGGGAAAAATAGATGAGTATGGATACATAGATAAAGTGGATGTGTAAGTGATAGTAGGGAAGAGTTAGAGAAATGGAAGCGGAGATATAGTGGTAGAACGAGGTTGGAGAAAGAGTTTGAAGGAGCTGGGGAGCACGTTATAATAATGTGGGAATTAGTACCGAAGGCGTCTTATCAAAACGTTTAGATATATCAATAAAGGTATGTACTGCTGCAAAAATAGTACAGTTGTCTTCCAAAGAAAGAATAGGATTTCCAAAAAGCAATACCTTGGTTGAGGGTAGGCAGAAGTGCGATACACAGTTCAAGAGGCGCACGCGAATGGTGGAGTACAATGGGCAGTGTAAAAAATAGTGGCTAGCTGTTTCTTCTTCGCCACATGAGCAAAGAGGGGATTGTATAATGTTTTTACTAAACAGGTCATGTGAAAGCGCACTGCAGTTTGTGCGTAGTCGCGTATGCATTATCTGAGATATATGTTTTCCATAGTAATAATATTTTGGAACTTTGACCGCTGATGATGGAAGACCTCTTTTAAATGTGTGGATGGATGATGCGTTCGAGGTTTCGGTTGAAAGCTATTGAAAGCACGAGTTGTGGATGGGATAAATGAGTTGTAGTAGAGCGCAGTTCTAGCTCTAGGGACATAAAGTGATTGATTATTCCTTAAATTATAGCGGTCGTTGGTATTCATTGGTGGACATAAGTCAGACAGATAGGATGGGGTTAGGTTATTAGTCATTTTGCAAAAAAGAGTGAGTTTATGTTTGGCTCTGCGATTACTTAAAGTTTCCCATCCGACTTCTTCCAAAAGCTTTTGGATAGAGATTAATTTCGTGGCACCTGTGACTATTCGTGCAGCCTCATGTTGGACGTTTTCTAACAGTTCTTGGTCTTGTAATGTACAGTTGTCGAAAACGACATCGCCGTATTCGAGTAAAGGACGAATAAATGATAAGTACATGGTTTCCAATGAGGAACGATCTAAATTAAATTTTAACTTTTTCATCACGTGTATTCTTGTGTAGGCCTTATTAACTATGTACTCAATATGGGCGCCCCATTTAAGATCTTTCGTAAAGTAGAGTCATAGATGTTTATGTTTTGTTACTTCGCTAATGGCGACGTTATCCATTTATACAGGGGGATGTTGAGTTGTGTTTGTCTTGCGACTTATAATCATCGATTCCGTTTTCTTAGGATTAAAACTGACAAGCCACGTTTTAGCCCATTTATTGATTCTTTCGAGGTCGGAGTTAAGTATAGCTGCAGCGTTGACTGGATTGTCGACTACAACATAAAGGCTAGTGTCGTCGGCAAATAACCTGGTGTTTGCATGCATTCTGTTTATATACCGTGATTTAAATCCAATTGTAAAACAATGTTCAATTATTTACATGTAATCAAATCGAAATCCCATTATAAACTAATACTTTATTCAATAATGTGTTGTCAAACTCTGGTGCGGTTCATATAATGATGGTATTTGCAAATGTCAATTTGCATAATATATTATGCCATTGTATTCACCTTTTTCTTGACAAAAAGAGCGGACGTCCCAAGACCCATTTTTGCACGTGATTTCGAATTGATCTGAATATATTCGGCTCAAATTAAGGTATGCTTGATAACTTGTCTGACAGGTGACGATAACACGACCTGTCAACATCTTTATATTTTGAATATGAGGTCCAATGGTTTCCAAGTTTGTATGATTGTTGAAATCGGGACAACCTGGAAGACAATGGTATTCTAAGTATATATGATAATACAAAATAAACGGTTGAAGACGCAATAGCAGCGAAATGCCGTTGATGATATAATTCATCAGGAATATTGAAATCAAGATAAGTCAAAACTAATTGCATACGGGGGGGGGGGAGGGGCATTCGGTAACTGATTACCATATTTGTGTGTTGTACTTTTACTAAATATAGGTATATATGATAAGTATTATAAATGAGTTAATCATCTAGAGGTTGGTATTTTGTTAAGTTTTAGGGATACATGTAGTTAAAATGTCTCACCGGTTACAAAAACAACAGGAAAGTAAAACAGACGCCTTGTGGTCGAATTTCGGTGACGCGATATTAAACGTGTTATATGCTATCTCAAAAGCAATGGGTTCAGATTGTCCCAATTAAACCAAACTAAGTATTCGTTATCTGTTACATGAACCGTTTGTATAAAGCACAATAAAATAAGTACTAATATGTCTGAAAAATAAATATGAAAGCAAAAACTAAGTTTAGAAGAGACTCTTTCGCAGATATTCACATTTTTAAGTATGTCACTAAAATACTAAAATTGATGGAGGTAAATATCGGAATTAAAAACCAGTATTTGCCTATAATACACCTATAACAACCAAGGAAAAAAGGAGTAAGTAACCTGTGGAATTTGCAACGGTGAAATTTAGATTTAAAAGGTTTTTTCTTAACATCTCGGCCATACGCACTGTTATATTGTGCCTTGCACATGATTTAAAACTGTATATGCGATGCGTGCCTTGTATAAAACTTTATCAAAACAGCACAAGTATTATGCTTTTAATCAATATCAAATGATGCTTTATAATTATCGTAATTGTTTTTAAATTGGTTGCTTAATAACATTTCGCTTTCTAATATATATTATTAATTTTATTTGATGAATTTTGATAAAATGTTAGAAAACTATCAACGAGTACAGCAAATGAGTCATATATGCACTATGAACCATGCACTATCAATTAAAAGAGCATGAATTTATTTTGCATTATGTCTGTTTATATTATAGCACCAATATGATGTTTATACCAGGAAACAAACACGATAACGACTGATATGTTTCAGTACATTCTTGACTAACTAAATAGTATGCTTCACAATACTTAATTAACAATACGTTCTAAAATGTACCTTCATTCTCTGCATTAGGTGTTGCGCTACAACACACTCCAATATATATGGCGAGAAAAAAAGCTAACATCGTTTGCGCCTTGAAATTCACTACATTTACTATAACACACGTTCTAAATTGCCGTCGGCGAAAATAGTTTTGTGTTATCTTATCTCGTCAGAGTGAACTCTATGAATAAAGAGAGATCGTCACGTTTTTGTTTCATATGAGACGACAGAGTTGTCTTGAAAGCAGTGCCATTTAAATGAAGCCAGAAGTCATTATTTTTATAAGACATGACCTTTATAAAAAAACAAGCGTTTTCGTGTCAAAGATGTTTCATGTAAATTAATATTAACAGAGAACAAGAGTTGTTTTGTCAGAAATACAGTGCCCCCTACTGCGTCGCTTTAAAGCCATATATTTGACCTGCCTTTGACCTTGAAGGTTGACCTTGACATTGAAATTTCACCACTCAAAATATGCAACTCTATGAGATACACATGCATGCCAAATATCAATTTGCTATCTTCAATATTACAAAAGTTCTGGGCAAAGTTAAAGTTTTCGGACGGACGGACTGACTGACGGACAGAATGACGGACGGACGGACTGACGGACAGTTCAAAAACTATATGCGTCCCTTCTGGGGCATAACAACTTATAAAGGTCAATTGAATGTGTTAATTATTTATGCAGATTATACAAAGTTTATACAAACAAAGCTTTTATACTTTTATACAACAAATTGTAATTTTTTCTCACGAGTAGTTTTTAATAGAGACAACAAGCATCTTTTCTTTTCAAACAAAAGCCTTTTCTTTAAAGATTAGTGTATGGCAAACTTAATTGTCCACCAAATTAAAGAGTTACATATCGCTTTAATATCTGTAATAATGCAAAAAGTATGTTTAAAACAAAACAGGGTTAAAACTTTAGGCCGTAGTTTGTTAATTTTACACGTTCGGTGTGCCCTTTTTAAACAATTGATAGTGAATAAATAGCTAATGACATTTAAATGCTAAGTGGTTTGATGTATTGCAAGTCTTTAAACAAATATATTTCGATCACAATGTTCTTCATATCTGGCTACCGGAAGAGAAGCTAACGGCCATTCCAAAAGCAGGGCCACGTTCTGCGCACATCTATTTAAAATTTATTTTCAGTAAAAAAAATATACATACTCAACATTTTCGATGCCAGACACAGAACTCGAGTTAGCCGTTTCGATTTACTGGCCAAAATTAAGCAGTGCTTTGTCCTCGGAATCAAAAGATCACTATTTATTAAGTAGACGTATAGAAGTTTAATTCAGTGGTATTATTTACATGTTAACCCGACCAGTTTTTTACCCATGCTATTAACAGTTCATAACATTCTATTCAGCTGTCTATTTACTGTTGCGTGTATGTTTTTGTGGTGGGAGGGCCAGAGCTATTGGCGGGCCAGAAGAACAGACGTCATTTAGGAAAACAGATACATGTTTTGACAGTTTTTGACATTGTTTAATTTATAAAGTCTTTTTTAAATTCTAGGTATGTATCATAATGTTGGGTAATAAGGTTTATATGCTATTGCAAATGCTTGACAGTCATTTTTTTTACATAATTCATGTTAGTTGACATTTGTTATATTTATATGGTTCAATATGATTTTTGTGTATTTCCTAATTTTATTGATCGTGTTCGTGCACTTTTAATAATTTGCAGGTTGCAATCACCTGCAGTCGCACGACCTGGGTGTCTGTTCAGTTTATTAAAATATTCATCAGGAATCCCTCACGCCAAATTGAACAAATAAGGAAATACTGGATGAAGCTCAGTGACATTATTCCACAACTTTGTAAGTACTTATGTGCTGTATTGTTTATATGATTTTTACATAGAAATATATGTGTCATATTATCAGAGATGTTTCTTGGACTTTATATTAAAATAAGTCGATCAGGTCGCAACAGTAACATTTATCTCAATGGAAATATATTTTATTTGATTTTAAAACGTGAATGTAATTTATACTTGTTATAATTGGAAATAAAGTATTATATCATCTTGTTATATTTTTAGGTGATACATAGTATTAGTATACTGTTGTTTGAATCTACATATTATGTATGTATGTCTTTGTATTATGTTACAGCTTAACAAGTAATTGCAACGCTGGTTATATTATTTGTTAACACGTGTTTATTTGAAGGACGCGTCAGAGCTTCAACCGGCAGAAGACTGCTGTGATAAATGCATATATAAAGTGAACAAAACCATATTAATAATTACGAGAAGAACCTACACGTTTGTGTTTCTTCATTTATATTACCGGTAGATTGAGTGGCAACTAGTAAATGTACCAAAGGTTGCACATGTTTATCGTTATGTTTAAAGAAGTGAACGATACTGTCCTGGAAGTTCGCGATAAGCAAATGAGTGCAATACGGGTTATAGTAAAATTGTGCTTAAATAATAAGTGTTGATATAATGGTTGTTTTACGGGCATGTAACGTTTTTGGTAACGCGCAATTAAATATTAATTTCAAATTACTGTTAAATGCTCATAGTCGATACAAAAATACAATGCGCTATTTTTCGAAAATATGTGTGTATTGAAAAGTTTACTGCATAGTTCGAGGTACATTGCAATCTAAAACTGCAAAGTCTATAAGCAGAAATAAGCAGAAATATACGTTTTTCATCGTAGATTTCGGCATTAATTGTACAAAAATGCTGATAAATAGCTGTACGATAACCCAAAAATGGTGGACGTTGATTTGGATAAATTTTAAATGTGTCGTTGTATCTCGTGGTTTATAAATACATTTGATATAGATTGTTTTTCTAGTACGAACATTTCAAATGATCGAAGATGTTATAGGTAATGTAATTTTAACATGTTTGCTTAGTATTGTAATATGTTAAATGATTTTACGGTTAATGCAAAGTATTAGGGGTTACAACTGGTTGAATGACGCGTTTCAAAAGTCGGAATCAATCACTAAAATACCTATGTAAATATAAATTTAACCACATGGCAGAGTAAATTAAAATTGAAAAAAAAAAAAAACAACAACAGAGTTTAAATCCTCCGAGAATGTTCATTAGTTCATTAATTAGCATTAAATAAAATATAATGTGTATCCATTCGCAAATACAAACAACAAGCTATGCAATTTAAGTGTATATAATTATCTATCTTCTGGCACACCGAGTGTGATTTCCAAGTGCTCTCTCTGCACGTGATTTGAAAGCGATCTGAGTATGTGTGTTGGCTAGCAAGGAATGCGCTATAACCAGGTTGACAGTAGACTATAGCATGATTAGGACTCGGCTGGATCTTGTTATGTTGAATGTTGGGTCCGATGGTTTCCCAGTGTTCGGCAATGTAGAGATCGACGCAACCTAAAGCTGTATTTATTTGATGTATTTTTTTACAAAGTACTATAAGGTATATTACTAGACTTGCGACACCTTAAGGGTTTCGCGGGATGGAATGAGTGGGGAGATCATATACAATTTTCAGCTTTCAGGAAGCAAGGACCCTCTAGACGTGAAACATAAGCTTTCCAACACTATATGATTCCAGTTCCACAGCACATATTGCATTAGTTCAATGGGAAGAACATTAAACGGCATATTCACAAATCTCTGAATAACAAACAGTGCTCAAAAATATTTAAAGTAGTCATTTACTATTTAATTGATTATGTCCTCTGATTGTTGCATTTTAATTTAAATATGTGTTCCTATATGCATTTATTGTTGTTTTGACTTAAAAAACTAAAATGGATGCCCATTCTTAGTTTGCTGTCTTAGTCTACCCTAAAATTATACATGTTTCTTGCATAATTGAATTATCAAAAACTGCATACTTGTAAAGGCATTGTCAGAGTTATTTGGTTAGGTTAGAGACAAAGTAAAGCAAATATATTTATTTTTCTTAAAATGAATCATCCTCTGAAGCCCCCACTGGGATTCAAACCCAGATCTCTTTCCTCTGGGAAGGAAAGTATTCTATCTTGAAATACAAGGGCAAGTAAGAGGACAATTTGCAATTTTAAACCTATAAACATATAAACTTAATTTTTCACATGACCTTAGAAACAACACAGACATCTCCGAATCTGAAATACATTACAGTTACAATTCAGGTTTTTAGTATTGTGCATTGTACATGAATGTTTAAGTGTTGTATTTATCCTTGGTACACAGAACTGCCTAAAGATGCGTAAAATACCAGTATTCAAATCTGAAAACATCCCATGTGTTTGTTTTACTCTGTTAGTATCCCTATTTTATTTCAATAAAGCAGTTTTTTCCTTCTCCTGAAAATTTAACTAAATATCAGTTATGCTACTTTTTACATTCAGCAAATGACATGTGTCCGTAATGTCCATTTTGAAAATTTGGTTAAAAAAACATTATTTTTACCAAAAAGGTAGACTTAATAATTATTATTAAACAGTTGATGTATGTCGCCTTAATAAAAAAACAAAAATGGGAAAGAAATAAAATGTTTAAAAATGTCAGTTACATGACTTATAACATTAAGTAGACGATATAGCTTTGATACTTTAGGATAAGAGTAGACCTTAACACAAATAGGATAAGAGTAGACCTGAACTTAACCAAATTTTCAATTTTCTAACTATAAAAGGGGGCATTATTCAGTCAAAAAACAGAAAAAAATGGGTACAAAAAAATGTGTGTACGAAAACAATTGGGTAAGAAAAAATTATGACGAAAAAATATATGCTAAAATAGCTTGGAGTCTTGACCACCAAAACGGCTTGGATTTTAATTATGCTGAAATAACTCGGGGTCATGACCACCAAACTGGCTTAGAATTCAATTATGCTGAAATAGCTCAGGATCTTGACCACCAAACTGGCTGGGATTTTTATCATGCTGAAAAAGCTCGGGATCTTTACCACCAAACTGGCTTGGATTTGAATTATGCTCATAGATCGGGTTCTTGACCACCAAACTGGCTTGCATTTTAATTATGCTGAAATAGCTAAGGATCTTGACCATCAAACTGGCTTGGATTTTAATTATGCCAAAATAGTTCAGGATCTTCACCACCAAACTGGCTTGGATTTTAAATATGCGGAAATAGCTTGAGGTCTCGGCCATGAAACTGGCTAGGATTTTAATTATGGTGAAAAAGCCCTGGTTCTTGACCACCAAACTGGCCTTGATTTTAATTATACCGAAATAGTTCAGGATCTTGACCACTAAACTGACTTGGATTTTAAATATGCTGAAATAGCTCAAGGTCTCCCCCACGAAACTGGCTTGGATTTTAATTATGCTGAAAAGGCTTGGGGTCTTGACCACCAAACTGGCCTGGATTTTAATTATACCGAAATAGTTCAGGATCTGGACCACCAAACTGACTTGGATTTTTATTATGCTGAAATAGCTCGGGGTATCCTCCACCAAACTGGCTTGGATTTTAATTATGGTTAGAAAGCTCGGAGTCTTTACCACAAAAATTGACCACCAAACTGGCTTGGATTTTAATTATACCGAAATAGTTCAGGATCTTGACCACTAACCTGACTTGGATTTTAATTATGCTGAAATAGCTCGGGGTCTCTGCCACCAAACTGGCTTGGATTTTAATTATGGTGAGAAAGCTCGGGTCTTGACCACAAAAATGGCTTGGATTTTAATTATGCTGAAATAGCTTGGGATCTTTACCACCAAAGTGGGCGGGGCCCTGGGGTGGGTAATGTGAACATGGATGGTCGAGACACTGTGTTGTCATAAGAAATCTTTAGTATTAATTTGAAGTCAATTGGTGAAGAATGGTGCGGCAGAGGCCGACGCGTATTCCCACGCCGCATGTTTGACCCAGGGGGCGCCCCAGGTTTGGTAATGTGGCCATGCATGGTTGAAATTGACCGTAACTATTGTCTTAAGAGATTTCGAGTGCTTGACAGGTTAATGTAAGCCATCATGGAGAGGGGTGGTTTATGTGGGTTGGTGGTAATTTAAAAGATGAAGTTTCAAAAATAATTATAAAAATAAAATTGGGGGGGGGGGGGGGAATTCTTGGGTGGGGCATGGGGGATAGTTTGGGTGCAGTGCATTGTGGTATGTCAGGTAAGTGTTGTTTTGTCAAAGTATGAATCAAATGTGATCATATATAAAGAAGTTATGGCAATTTAAGCAAAATGTTCAATTATCTAAGTATAAAAGGGGCAATAATTCTGTCAAATGCTTGATACAGTTTTCTGCTCTTGTTTATAGATTGGGATCATGTTGGTAAAGAAGTATGCAAAATATGAAAGCAATATGTCAAAGGACATAGAAAATATTGGAGGTGGTATGCAAACTTTAACATAGATTTATCAAAAATATGCATATTCTAAGTATAAAAGAGCAATAATTCTGTCAAAATGCTTGATACAGTTGTCTGCTCTTGTTTATAGATTGGGATCATGTTGGTTATGAAGTATACAAAATATGAAAGCAATATGTCAAAGGACATAGAAAATATTTGAGGTGGTATGCAAACTTTAACATAGATTTATCAATAATACACTTTAACTCCAATATAGTGCGGTCCGTTATAACGCTGTGTCCAATATAACGCGGGGGATCCTTGGATCCCTTTTTTTCTCCAACCTTCCATTTCTGATTCAAATCCATGTTATGCAACTTCATGTATTTTCATAAATTCAAAGAAGCTGGCGATCACAGCTTGATTGCTTTATCCGCCCGTTTAACTGATTTTAATCGATTAGAGGTTAAACAACACTCGACAGCTAATTGGTGTTAATCTGTTGTGTAATGTCAATAAAGGTGTGAAAACAAGCGAGTCAGTGTTTATTACATGTATTCCCTATCAGAGCGGTTCGATGCGCTAATTTCAATAAGGCAAGTGCAAGCGGATTAATTATCAAATTAAAGTTATTTAAAACTATTACCTGTTTATGTTCCATATTTATCGTGTATTGTATTTCGTTGGTATAAAATATGGCTGTGTAAGTGTGTTATTGTTTATTATATGCTACACATGCTTGATAAATAAAGTTATCTTTGTGTGTGTTTAATGTTTCAGTAGGTATACGAAAAATACATTTAACAAGGGACAAAATTGTCACAAAACCAGGTTTTCATTGTGAAAAAAAAATCTGATAAACGGAGAAAAGTCAAACTGAACTTTTGAAATGAACAAACAAAATTAACCCCCTTTATAAGTTTTTTTTTTTTTTTAAATCTATTTTTAGTCGTGGCGACCTTGACATTGGAGATATTGACGTGATTCTTTCGTGCGACACACCATCCCATGATGGTGAACAAATGTGCCAAATGATTTTAAAATCTCACAATGAATGACATAGTTATGGCCAGGACAAGCTCATTTATGGCCATTTTTGACCTTTGAACTCAAAGTGTGACCTTAACCTTGGAGATATCGACGTAATTATTTCGCGCGACATACCGTCCAATGATGGTGAACAAATGTTCCAAATGACTATAAAATCTGACAATGAAAGACATAGTTATGGCCCGGACAAGCTTGTTCCGCCAGCCCGCCCGCATTCGCCAATCTAATAACCATTTTTTTCCTTTGGAAAACCTGGTTAAAAATCCTGACGATTTATTTACATGCTAACGCAGTGTAATAGTTAACAGAGATGCACTTAAATTTTTGCCAGTTATCAGAAAGTCCACGGAAAGCACGTTTTTTACATGCTGCGTATGACGCAATAAAACATTTCTTTGTACATGTATCATTTTGCATCGTATTGCATTCAATCTAAATTTAAATTCGCTCGTTCAATGAAAGCTGTGTCCCATAATGCACTGTACTAATTTTTCTGAAAAATGGCGTAGGCATATGAATTTGTTAACGAAGTTCGTAAACATATTTCTTGTCATAAATGTTAAACATTATTTTTTCGTAAGTGATATAATTATATTGGATTATCGGATAAATGTGCACATTAGAAAAGCGGTAGTTATACTGTTATCGCTCGATTCGGTTTACATGCATGTATTTGCGGTTGACAACACAGCATGAAGATACACAAGACCTATATTATAGGCTATACTTTACCTGTTTTTATAGCCCCTTAAATAAATTAGCTCAAAACTTATAACGCTTTCTGTTTATAACGCTGTTGCGTGGCTTGGACCCCGTCATCCGCGTTATATTGGAGTGACAGTGTATGCATATTCTTAGTATAAAAGGGGCAATAATCCTGTCAAAATGCTTGATACAGTTGTCTGCTCTTGTTTATAGATAAGGGTCATGTTGGTAAAGAAGTGCATGTATGCAAAATATAAAAGTAATTTGTTAAAGGACAAAGAAAATATTTGGGGTAGTACACAAACTTTAACATGTGCACGCTAACGGTAACGCCGACGTGATCAGGATAGCTCCATTATATATATTTCATATATATTAGTCGAGCTAAAAATGAGTGAAAATCTCTGACCCGTCTCCACCCCATCCCCTTTAACTTTTGACCCAGGGGTCAGATCAAAATTCCAAATAGTGCAGGGTCGCACATAATGCTCATAGCTACCATGTGTTTAAGTTTCAAGGTTCTAGTGCTTATGGTGTAGGAGATAGTGGCTAGGACAGACGGACAGACTGATGTTGGAGATAACCACAATGAACCTGTTAACAGCCAACTAACGCTGCCAACAAAGCACAAGCTTTACGTGTCAGGATGCGGCACTATCTATACAAACTGCATAAGGAATTACAAGACGCTTAGGGTTTGAGGGACACCAAACCTGATTATGAGTCTTCCACACCTTAAGCATCTTAATAACCCTTTGCATGCTGGTAAATTTGTCGTCTGCTAAAATGTCGTCTGCTGAATTTCTAAAATCAGCATTTTCTTCATTTTTTTTTCAAAGAATACTATCAGAATAGCAAACAGTTTGGATCCTGATGAGACGCCACGTTTTGTGGCGTCTCATCTGGATCCAAACTGTTTTCAAAGGCCTTTAAAATTCGGTTCCTGCACTGAAAGGGTTAAATATACTTATTTGCTTGTGTACATGTACCTGATAATAAATTATTATTATTACCTGTTTTGGCATCAACAAGCTTTATCGATTGGCTCTCAAATTTTGCACATAAACGCTACACGATCAACCATTGGCCTTTTCATTTCAAGTCGGAGAGCAATTTAGCCCTTAGTCGGTCATAAAAGGGTGGAGGATCTATTTAAAGTACAACTATTCCAGATACAAAAATATGAATTCATTTATTTAATGCACTTATTTTCTTCTCTTTTGCTACGAAATGACCATAAACCAGCTTACGCATATTTTGCATTAGCAGATAATATTTCTTCTTTTACATATGAAAGGTAAAAAGAAATTCAAGCAGCATTTTATAATATAAATTCTCAATTTTATGGTTTACTATCTATTTTTCCCAATTTTATGGTTTATCTGGATTATTTTCTGAATTCAAAAGACACTGGCTTAAAAAAACTGTCTATGCATGTAACTGTTTATTGAAATCTCTTTATGAGTGATTATAAATGCATGATAAAATTCTAACATGTTATGTAATAGATAAATCTATATTGTTTGTATTTTTCGTAAACATTATTAGCCACCGTTGTGGTCAAACATATTTTTTTGTTTTATTAATGACTTTGTTTCACAGATTACTGTAACAGAGCTACAGATAAGGTGCGCATTTGTGTAAATACCCAATGTAAAATTGCCGATAACGCATAGAAAAATAAAACCATGCGTTCCGAAACCCAATTGAAATTGCCGATTACGCATATCATATTTTTCCTTTGCATAACGAGTAAATTTGTCCCGGAAATACCCTGGTCAGAAATACCCGGATTCTTTCCGCTTTGTCCAAGTGCTTTCAGTATAACCTTCAGCACAATAATATGTACGGAAAAAAGTGTCTTTGTGACTACATGTTATTGTTGTGAAAATGTCGAAACCTTGAGGCCTTAAAAATGGAAACATCGTATCCTAGGAACAAAAAAACTCAATTTTAAGATATTTAACCGCAGGCAACACAAAATCAGAAGCGGAAAATATAGTGAAACTAATTCTTGACGATATTATGTCGGAGGCAATCGCTGTCAGTGCTTACATTGTAAGAAAACTGGTGGAAAAAATCGTTGAACTTTTTGTTTTAATCAAGACTGTATATTATGGATACATCTACATAATTACACAAAATCTCTGAAACTAATCAATTAAGAGTGGAACTACAACCAGCTTATTCAGGTAAGCAGGTGAGAATTTAAGACAATGAACATACCCAATTTTAAAACAAAGGTACCCAATTGTCAATTAAAGTACCCGGTAGTGGGTACCGATTTTTTTGTACCCAATTGAATATGAAAATACCCAATTGAACTCAAAAGTAGTGGGTATTAACCAAATTACTCAAAAAAGTTATCTGGAGCTCTGCTGTAACGTACAATCTTTATACGGAATGAAGGAGTTTTTATTTACAAGTACACTTTTTGTATTTTTTTGATAGTCTACTTAATTTTTGTTTTACTGTTAAACAAAATTAAGCCGCACGCGTCAGACTAATGTCGTTACAATCTAGAGTTTAAATGAAATTATGTCACACGATAGACGTATTAAAATATTTAACTGCATGTCCGACTTGTCGTCATTAAATTCAAGTAGTCATCAAATTCAAGATTTAAAATGAAAATACGTCACAAGATATATGTATTTCATACCATCCAATTTTTTAAGAATATTTTCAGATCTGAATACTGGTATTTTACATGTGTTAAACTTTAACTGTAATGTATCGCAGATTCAGAGATGTATGTTTTGTTGTAAAGGTCATTTAACCCAACATATCTCAGACACAAAGAGTGTCCAAATTTGTGCGAACAATTAAATTAAAACTAAGACATTTATCGATTGTCATTACCTGCTGTATAATTTATTTGTGTACTGACATATATTCAATTGTGGTGAAATCAACCGGGATCACCTTGGTGAGAATCTGGTGGAAAAATCACTGCACTAACCTGAGGCATCAGAGTGTCATGATTGATTGCTCAGTTGTACATATTTTTTGAATTCTGGCTACCATAACTTTAAATGTCGCTTTTTATGATTTTTGACTGGCGCGACTTTATAGTTATGGACCAACCCCATTAGGAAAGTCAACCAGAAAATGCCGAAAGTCGACAGTTTACAAAGACCGGTCCAAAACAGCTTTTAAATGCAGTTATTGGCCCATATCAATCACTTGATTGGAAAGATTGACATTTTTCACATTTAACTGATACATTCTTTCACAAAATACTATCTTAAACATTTAAAATTTATCTATTCTGCTCTTTCATATCGAGAAAAACAGCGATGTGACAGACTTTCTTGAAATGCGAATCTCCCGAGATTTCACGGTCATATGATGGTATTTCTACTTTTAGTAACATACCATGTGCTCAAGTGTTTTCAAATTCAGAATGACATTTCCCGGTATTTTAGAATATTCTGGCTTGTTTTGTGAACAAATTGTAGTGTAAATACAAACTCAAAGTAAATATTTAAAACTTCACACTGAAATCATTTTTATAATCCACCAGACTTGTTGTTAATCACAAATAATAGATTTCAGAAAACGAAAGTAATGTTTACAATTTCAGCAAAAAATGTCAAGGTCGTTCGAAAGTATCCAAATTAAAACTAGTCTTGGACAAAGCGACAATGGCGTCAAAATTGTGAATTTCAGACTGATGAGAGTTATTTTCATCTATTGTAAGATGCATTTGAAACATTTGAACCTTAAAATATTCCTTGGTGCAGTAATTTATATTCATTCACCAATATATGTAGAAATGTATCCAAGAAAATGAGTATTCTTTGATTTATAGCGTGACATAAATATGTTACGACTCTGGTTGACTTTCGATACGGGGTTGGCTTCATCATACAGGTATGTCAATACTATATCAGTGTCCGACAAATTTCTTATTTTTCAGGGAGCCCACTGGGCTACCAATAAAAATATTTGGTAGCCCATATAATTTTCCTACAAAATGATAAGATGCAGGTTTTCATCTTTATTTTATTTCTTCATTTACATATATACATAATATGTATACATACATATACATAATACAGCAAGTAGTCTGATGTACACAGTCAATATCGTTAATTAATGTTACAGTACAGGCACCGTGTACTTAAATGTAAATGTACCAAAGAAAATCATATACTACATGTAGATATTACATGTATGTGCACATGTATGTGTACTTAAATTCGGACAGCACATTAAGTTGGAAACGTAAATAAAGCGTTTAGATGATCAATACGACTGACTCGTATGGTGTTAATCAATGCAATTGCTCTTTTTAACAACAAATACCGAGTTTCAAGAAATCAAGAGTATTAAATCATTTATTTACTTGTGTCCGACTTTAAGTTCTGTCCGAATTTACATATTGCATCCGTATGTTACGACACTAGTGTGCAGTCAGTATACAATACAATAATTGTTTCAATAATGAAGGAACTGATACAGTGTCATGGCTCGAAATTAACACTCGCACACTCGCAAAATGCGAGTGAAAAATACGGATTGCGAGTTAAGTTTTAAGCCACTAGTAATTTTTTGCGAGTAAAGAAATAGTGAAAAAAAAATAAGTAATATTGCTAAATATGCTTGACGTTCTGAACGCTAAACCGTAGGTCATAGAACGTCCATATACCCGTATGCGGAAGTCCGCACCTTGTATGTAGACTGGTAAAGATATAGTACAGATTCGCGGATGGTATTGGTACAGAGAACGTTAAACAGTCTACTAATTCAAACGTGTTCATTGAACTTGAACAGACATGGTGTCGAAGCGAAAAATAACTAGTTTCTTTTTGCCCACAGGCGTAAATAACAATACGAAAGATAAAGCAAAGTTAACCTTTGAGTAAAAAAAAACAAAAACGTTAAATTATGTTTTCAGCAAAATTTTCGAGAATGTTTTTGATTTTGCGAGTTGGTATGAAAGCTGCTCGCAATGTTTTGCAAGTAGAAAAAAAAAGTTAAATTCGAGCCCTGAGTGTTACCGTAACGATACAGCGTGTTTACATTATATTTTATGAAGAGGAAATGTCAATGCCAAATAATTCGCGAGATACCCCGGTACTTTAGTTGAAATTCACAACGAAACTTTTAATGGAAATTAAATGATCTCAATGATGTACCCACTACAAAATTTTTATTTACAAATAAATACACCCATGCCAATTTGTGTGCGCTTTTTATCTGGACCAGGGGTTATACGTTTGTATAGGTCCCTGTCTGGACAAAGAAATTCATTTATTAAATGTAGAATTTTGTAACCTAAAATAGCTGTACACAACGTGTGCAAACCGTCGCAGGTGATTTACGCAAGTTGCAATTGAACGGTCCTGATTGGGAGCTTATTTCATCATATCTTTAAATAGAATCATATGCCGAAATTCAATTGACACTTAAGAAAATTTCAAACGTTTGTGTTTATGACTCTCATCGTCTATATTACCCTCCCATAATTTGGTTTAAAAAAAATTAAATTGGGCATATATGGGATTATTGATTAACAGTCGATCAATCCAATTATTAATTGACAATGCAAACTTATTAGCAGGTGTTAACCGCGTTGTTATTAATATTCATTTTCGGTTTCATTACCGTTTTGAAGAATCCGCTATTGTTTTGATTTATTTAATGTTCTGCATCCTTGGATATTTAACGACATAAAAAACGTAGTCGCTCTTACTCATAGTTGCGGTTAACAAAGAATTCCAAACTGCGAAATGATGTTGCATCATGTGCGCCAACTATCCAACCGGCTCTCATTATATTATTAGCAGACGACAAATGTTGATTCTGATTGAATGATTAAAATTCACTCTTACTGTTTACGACATTACCGCAAGTGATCGGTGACTGATAAGATAATTGATTGCACTTTGTTATCGGATTATAAACAAGACACGGTGTAGAAACACATGGTCAGCGTGTTTATTCTACGTATGTCTGTCAATAAAACGGGCTACCGCTCTTATAGATTTATAGTAGCCCGGCGGGCGTCAGCTGAACATTTCAGTAGCCCAATGAAAAAATGGATTTGTCGGACACTGCTATATAAATTGTACGCTGAAGTTTCTTTAGCTAATATTTTTCTTATGTTGACAGACCATTGACATTGCTGGGGTTTGTTGAGATAAATACTTATTATCATCAGGGGCAGGAAGACATTAAACAGCGTATCATTACGTAGACAACAGTTGCACAACTGTATGCGTAAAAGGTAAATCAGTATATTAATAATTATGTTGACAACTAGCTTACGTAGCAACGTCCGAAAATATGAATAATCCGACATCTATTTCAATATTTTAAATTCAAGATATAATGACTACTGAACTGTTTTACTTTAAGGAAAAAACAGTAAAAGTATGTTTTTAAAGAAAATGAAACACAACAAACAATATACTTATCATGATAACGGCTAAACGACTTATTATCCCAATATAACACTGTCATTGAATCGCACATTTCAATTTAAAATTATTCCCCTTGAAAGTAAATGCATATTGATATAACGAATTCATCAAACGTTATCAAACATGAGTAATTTGCATTGCATCGGATTCCCACAATATTATGTGGATGTAAATCGGATGCGATTGTTGTTTATGTGTCAATTTGCCAGTGAGATACTTAAATTTCTTGCGTAGTAAAATCGGCTAGATTGAACTTAACCGGTACGCAGTTGTTTACCACTATCAAATCTACTGTAAAGTACACAAAGATACTTACATAATTCTGCCGTATCTGTCTTAATAAACATCCGCTGCACAAAATATAGACATTTGTATTAATGATTATAAAACACAATCATATTTTTCTGTGTTTATTGAATTTATGACACTGAGTTTCTTTGTTGCGTTACAAGATGGCGGATCTCTAGCGCTGTTTGTGAAGTGACGTCACAATGTTTATTTGAGCGCGTGCTCGTTCCCACAAAAAAAGTCTAAACACAAAATACTCGAAAACTTGATTTTTGCCAGGTATAACGCCTACGCCAACAGGTAGATCGCATTCTTGTCCATATACATGTCAAATTTCAGCAAACGTGTTCGGCCAGTTTTCAAGAGACCCAAATCGCGGCTATATGCCTCAACTTAACGAAACTTAGCCCCCTTTATCATTCGTTCGAATGAACGTCATCAATGATGACGTCCAATACATCACTCATTCCATATATAACATTTAACGAAGAAGAATCTCTGCAGAAAAAACCCATAGGGAATGTATACATTACCATGCGTCTGATTAAAACTATACATGTACATACTTTGTGTTAGTAATGTGATACACATATGCCTGTTTTATTATTAAATACGCATATTCTCTTTCGTTTGATAGTTGCTGTTCGGTTGACATTCTTTGTGAATGTGTCAAAATATTGAAAATGCGTATGCATTGAAAAATATGCCAGTAACACATGGGCATGATACACACCATCATATGGTTATCTATATATGTGTATGCGCATTTAGCAGTGTTAAATAAACAGAATAAAAATTAAAAGCAGACGATCGTCTTAATTAATAGACATTATATTAAAACACATTCGAATTAGCAAACCAACGATCTATTAGAATTTGACATAACATGTCGACAATGTTATCGACAGTAATGTACTTAGGTACTTACTTCATCGTTACTTAAATTAATTAAAAAGTTTTAATTTAAATTGTATATTGTATTATATTGTCAAGAATAAATAATGCAGTAAACTATGTCGATATTATATGGTATGTCAATCAGACTTGTTCATGTCCACATCGTTGTGGCCGTTTGTTGTATTGTAATCTTCTGCATGTGTGTGTGGTTGAGGTAGATGTTGTTGTGGCGACTGACGTAGTAGCTGCATTATATATTATTTCAGAAAGCAGCTCAGTACGCCATTCGTTAAACAAGATTCGATTCATTCATCCGGTTAGAGTTATTCGGATAACAAAGTGTAACCGTCCTTTACCTGTTGTGTATGTCATGCACGTTACAATAGCCTACTTATCATTTGGCGGCATTCACTTAATCTACGCGAAGTAATTAACAAGAGCAAGGGCTGATGAATACTTACAAGAAAAGCCAGCTTTGTCAGTTACATATTTATTATAAATATACCGTACCGTAGGTTTTCAAGCCCAAAAGAGCTATTTCATGTACGACTAAGCACGCCGTGCCATCGAGCGAGTACTAGAACACCCATACTGTCCCGAAAATAACTTTGAAAGCATTCCTGCCATCCTCACACATACGAGCACTACGTGATAGGTTACAACAAAATGCTATGTTTACCTCCCCCGGACGTATGTACATCATTATATATAGTTACCTATTTATACTTTTAATGGTTCCGATCACCTCCAATGTCCGCCATCAAAGTCCGACGTCAGATAAGTGAACGCCATCATTTTTGAAAAACCTGGTGTTTTTCATACTATTATGCTCGCCGGAAATGCCCTTTTAATTCTAATTCGCTGATTCTGAATGAACGATAATAAATTCCAACGTAGAGATATTCTTGACCAATACAGATTCAAGCTTATCATGAGCGACCATAGGCAGAATCGAACATAACATAAAAATCGATATATGGGACTCTTTTATCCGCGACAGTGACCGCCCTGAAGTATTCTGCTTACAAAAAATATGTCCGAAATGCAGTACAATACGTTAATCCTATGATAAAATGACAACCCCGAGAGCTGGCCATACTACAGCTAACCTATACAACTCACTTAATTTATTCAATGAACATATCGTCGTTATATATTCTTATTGCGTGTTTTTAGAAATGCCTGCGAGTACCAATTATTTAACTCTATATTGAATACATTCCATACATTCCATAAATAAGCCGGCATTGGAGTTGCTGCCGTGGTCGCAAACGACTTACACATGCACATTTCGTTTAAATCATGTTCACATTATGTTGTCCCATAGTGCCGATTTAATTCGTAAATACACTCCGTCTGCTTTATGTCCACATTTTCAATACTCGTATAACCCGCGCCATGTTAACTTTGCTATCGACCGCTTGTTTTCACGTAGTTTAAATTTCAGCTTTAATATCGTCTGCTATGATTTATTTTACCCTGTCAATATGCCCGTTACCGTTTAATTCATGGGCGCATCTTTATTTGTACATGTCATTGACTTGCACGTCTAGTGTGTCGTGTATTTCCAGTTGTAATGCATCTTTCACACACGCAGCCACGTTTGTTTCGTACCGATATCGTATATATTATAAATGCAGATAACTCGCTAGTGTTCAGGAACAAACTTAAAATATGTCTTTAAACTTACAAAGTATTAACATTAATGGATCCAGATCCAAATACAAACACACACTGATTGTGCTATTTAGTAGTTCTTCTTTGTTTTGAAATGCGCGGAAGCGGACCTCATGTGAAACCGGCGCTTAAGGTACCCAAAGCGTGCATACGTCACAGGTTAATAATAGTCTGGAGGATTCCGTTATGTACATGATTAGGTTTGATATTTTTTAATGCTTTTGGCATTTGGGCAAAATTTTTGCGAAAATCAGTATGGTGCAATACCTTTAAAAACAAAACACTGACTTCATGGATTAATATACAATGTATTTACATTAATTGTTAATTTTATTTGTATTAAATATAATTTTCATTTTATTTTTAGTAGATATAATTATCATATATAATAATCATATTAGAATAGCAAATGGTTAACAAGAACAAAAGAAATAAGTACATGTTTTAACACCTCTGTCTTTACCTACAGCAAGAAAATACTTCGCAAGCAAATTCTTATTAACAAAAACGAAACAAAACATATATTTCGGTTGAGGTTAAAGACCTATAATTATAAGAGAATTCGGTTCAACAAAACACACATCTCAAGTTCCAAGAATATAATCAGGGTGGAAAAACAGTACGCAGGTCACTTATTCAGCACCGAGGAATTATAAAAATCTATTATTAGCCGTAAATTTTCACTGATTCACCAGAAAAATATACATAGGAACTTACCAAAAAAGGAGAAACCGATTAATACCAGTTAGCACTTTTATGGAAAACTATCTTACGGAAAGTCCGGAGATTGCCGATCTAACATGATCGAAATCACACCCCTATTATCAGTATTTTAAGCTTCACGCAAACCGTATTTTCTGTCTCGCTTTACAGAAATAAAATTGAACTGCCTTGGCAAGGTCGTTGATTTTGAATTATTATCATCAAACCATCAGGCAAGGAACATATATAATTATATCTATTTAATAATTAGTGCTTAATGCGGAAATGGAAATAACATTTCACGAACAACATTAATCACACGGAATAAACATCAAGATATCCTAATATATCCAAAAGATCCCGAGTAAGAAATAATATATACTCGGTAGTAAATAGGACCGGTTATAATGGAAGAGTTAAGCATTAAAATGCTGACGAATACTGATCAATGCTGGTCAGTTGAGATAACTGAACTTTGTTCCTTTGCCGGGGCCGGATCAACTGCCGCCCGCATCCCCACCCGTCTTCACACGCTACGACCTCTACCCGACATTGTAGATTTACGTTTTATGGATGTGTGAACACAAGTTTCTCAGTCAAAGCTATTTCGCAAAAAGAACGAGATACATGAAACACGAGCATATATACAGTATTAGTGACGTCAGACAGTCACTACTGAAATCGATTTCACGCATGGTTTATTGTCGTCTGCTTGTATTTAATGATTTATACGAGATTTCAACCTTAATCTACCTGAGACATGTATTCGCTTCTTCATATGAAAGAAATTAAATTTAAAGAAATTAATTTTTATTGTTGCTATTTTGTACATAGTGTAACAGTTTATGCTACTTATGCTACTGATATTTATAGAGTACTTTCAATAAGTGATTGAGAGGGTGTTAGAATGAATGAAAGATGGATGAATCGTTTTCATAAATTATGTTCTTGCTTTTATGGTGAGATATTCCTTCTCTCAGTATATGTTTTTATTCTAATGTCTTATTTTATACCTAGTGGTGAACACCTTTGTATATTATCATGACATGCCACTCTTATGTTGAAAATTGGAAACAAAAAGAACACTGTTTCAAAGATCGTTTAATGATACACATTCTACGACAAAATACTATATATCTTAATTTTTATTTTGTGTTTATAATATTGCATTGTTAAATCGGTCACTTTCGAACAAAGTGTGTGCGTATCTCGCTCTCTGATATATTGATCGATAATAATTCTTAAATAAAACCTATAATTATATTGAAAGTTCAAAATCATCATAAAATCGTTCATCGATTTTAGAAACAGATAATACATCTTACCTTACCAAATGTTATACTGAACAAATATTCGAACACAATACATATAACCAGACAACAAAAACTTTCACGATGGAGAGTTAGATGGTTCCTTATTTGTGGTTCCTAAATCTGTTTTCAAGCTTAATATATTTAGTTTGTAAGAAAACAATGCATACAATTATTAAGTAAATCAAAACAAAACAACTCGAATATATTTACGTTATGTATTACATTATATATTCATGTTTCTACTTCGCGATTGCATAGGATTTTTTATTTAAACCGAACCGACATTTTCTACTTCTATTACAAGCTTCACATCAACACAATCTAAAACATATGGCATTAGTTTCCATGTATGTGATATAAAAATGCAAGCTAATACATTTTATCATGTTTGTTTTTAGTTATAATCAAGTTCCTATTTTTGCCGCTGAATAAAAAAATAGGAACTAGTGCATTATTCCTTATTTAAGCAGAATAAGGAACTGGCATTTTCTTACTTAAACATCAATGAAATCGATCAAAAATGTACAACATATAAATAAACATCATTGTATTTATAGGTTAGATATTTAAGTTAGTTAGTCCAATATATTTAACCTTATTACACAGTTCGTTATTCGGTTTGGATAAGAAATAATGAACTGGTTCCCTATTCCTTACTCAAATCCAATAAGGAGCTGTACTTTTTTATTCAAACATAAATTCAAATGAACAAAAAGACAAATAAATCAATGAAAATCATTATAACTGTAGGTTGAGTATCACATACTTGTATTGCCGTCCATTTATACTTTGTTTCGTTAAATCATAAAATAAAATTAAATATTAAAGACAAATGAAACAATGAAAATCATTTTTAATGTAGGATGGGTATCAAACATAACAATTGCAGTTCATATCTACTTAGTTTCATTGAAGGATTACACAGTTCCTTACTCGGTTTGAATAAGGAGTGAGGAGCTGGTTCTTTATTCCTTATTCAAATCGAAAAAAAAACAGGCATTTTCTTACTAAAAAAGAAAAAATCTAATTAATCAAAATGACAAATAAATCAATGCCAAATATGGTGAATGTAGGTTGGGTATCACACTTTTTATTGCAGTACATTTCTACTTACGGCAGTTTTATTTAAATGATAACCCAGTTCATTTTTTCGCGATTGATTAAAGCAAAAGTAGCCAGTTGCTCTAATTTCGGAAAAATAGCACTTGTTACCACAGAGTCCAGCGCCGAGTGTGTCGGTTCCCACGACCTTTGATCGTGTTCCAATGTTGAAGATCGCAGGATGTACCGTTTGCATCCAAGAGCGATAAAACGCGATCGGAGATTAAACAACTATTTTAATAAAAACACTCAATTTTAGCAGTAACGCTTTGTTTTTTTATTATTTGACAAACAAAAACATTATACCGTTAAATCTCAATGGATCATTCTAGTCTATTAGAGGAACGTGAACCGCTGCTACCGGTACGGTTTCGCCTTCATGGTAGCGTCAGTGACGTCGCACTTACGACAGCAATATCCAAAATATTGGCACTCAGTACGAATACAGAGAGCAACTGTAACACTAAGACCGACAAAAACTGTTTACCGTCGAAGCCATCGCCATTTTGTAGATCCCACGGTCAATAATCGTGTGCCGAGGTTGAAAGTCTCCGGACGTGTGCATGAGTGTATTCGCACTAGCAAATCTATGAAGACAACACAATATTATAGATAGTATGCGCGGAGGTGTTTGAATAGTAATATAAATTAAAATATTGAGGCACCTCGATTAAGCTTCATTGTCTAGTTGAGGCAACTGGACCGCATCTTCCGGTGCAGTCTTGCTTTTATGGTTACGCATTGAAATAAATGTCCATCATCGATCATATCCCCTCGTAGGTATTCCCGTATGAGAACGGAATGAGATATTTTAAACATGTCTAGTATTAAGCAATCGGATAGCCTTCTCCAGAGGTAGTGGTCAGATAAAACTTCTAGAATGTATCAGAGCTATAAATGAAAAAAAAATACTTATCATTGAAGATAGACAATTATCAAGAGTATAAAGCTGGGCTATGCTGGAATGATCCGATTTTATGTTTCCGAAATTATGGCCTCCGAAAAGGGAATTGGCGTTTAGCGAGTTATTTATTTGGAAGCCTGTATTTGTAACGATCACTTTCGGATATTTCATTTTTTTATATGTTGTGTGTTTGAGTTAAGCTTTATTATGGTATATAAATATGTTTTGAAACTTTTGTACTGCATATGTAATTTGGCGATACACGCTGAAAACGTGTATTATCTCAAACTTGAATATACATTAACCAAACGACACTAAATGTCAATGAAAATCATTGAATATGCAAAACTGGAAAATAAAAAAATATTTATTGCAATACATTTGGACCTAGTTATATTAAATTATAACACAGAATAAGGATTCGACTTGAATAAGGAAATAAGAAACTCTGGTTCTTTATTAACTATTCCAATCGAACAAGGTACTGGCATAATAACATTGACCAAAGAAACCACTTAAATAATGAAAAGTATTTTAAACGTAGGTTCGGTATCAAAAACATTAGTTGCAGTACATCTTTACTAAGTTTTAGTTAATGATTACCAAGTTCCTTATTCGGGTTTAATTGGAAATAAGTAACTGTTTCCTTATTCTTTATTTGTATTGAATTTAATTCTTACTCGTTTACCAAGTCTTCAGTCGTAATGACTGCAGTTCGATAGTAATCATTTGCGATGTGTAGTATGAGTTGAAAACTATGGCTCTAATTGACATTGGAGCTATGGTTACAACGGTCAGTCAAGCATTCTTTGAACAGTTAGTACCGAACCCAGTGTTACATACCCTCGAAGAGCTAAATCTTTCCGTTAAAGGGGAATATGATAAGGAGGGTCCTTACATAGGTTACATCGAAGCCTGTTTAATGTCCCAAATGTTACAAATGAATAATAGCCGGTTCATATTAGTATAGTATGTTAAACTGATTTCAATATAGACCAACTCGTCATCATAGTGACGAATGTAATAAAATATATGTCAGGTGTTGACAATTCTAGTTTTTGTCGAAAGCGTGGAACGCCGCTCCGATGACAATATTAACACATGAAAAAAGGTTAGCACAGTCAAAACTACCGAAAAAACGGTTAGTATCCAGTCTTTCGAAGCTGTAATTGTTTCAGGTATTTTGAGAAAACCCTCTGATAGTATAAGCGCTGTCAAAGAACAGTCACCGCTCGCATCGACTAGGCTTAGAATATGTCCTAGGGTAGTAAATTTAAACATCCCCGATACAACTGTTAGGGTTCCGGCCGCATTTTTAATATGCCTGCAAAATAATTAGCATACTTCCCAACTCATTTGTGAATTGCATGACGTCAAAATATTAATATCATGGACGCCCGAAAACTCTCAGGTAACCTAAAATCCACTTCTATCCGATGAGATTGAAATGGAAACATAAACTTTCGGATATCTGATATGTGTATCGGAATATTGATCGACCTCACCCCCTTATACATGTTTTTTAAGGTGCAAACAGGAGACAAATCCGGGGTTATCAAAACGCTACAACAAAGTAATATGTTACCATTGATAAAACCTACCTATATCAAATTAAATCTCTTCTAAATCTGACATGAATTGCTGTACATCTTCAGAATCTGAAATATCAGGAGTATGTAAACCACAGGCGAGCACCTGGCGAAATTGGTGTACTTCCGAGACGATCAGATCGCTCACGAAAACCGCCAGCGTGGTAGGTTAACGGTGAGTTTTAGCATTATTAACATTTATGTACTGTGTGTTTTTCTTCGTTATGGTACATATATTGTGTACATATTTTGACGTGTATTATACATTTTGTTTATGAACGTTTCTACATTAATATTTTATAAAATGCATCGACTAAAAAAAAACGTTTACAATAAAATAACAGTTGTATCACTGTATAATAAAATCGTATGCTATTACAATACTTTACACATTCTTTTTATTTGTTTACATGAAATGTCGAAGGCGACATAAATCGGGGAGGATAATGTGTTACCAGACATACATTTATACAATGTATGGTAAATCCACGTGTAGATTTATTTAAAATATTTAATTTATTACAATTCTTGGTTAAGGTAACGATGTATCAATTACCCATAATTATCGTATAAATGGACACGTAGTAGTTACTTTAAATTATTATAGCAGACATACCATTAGAAACTAATACACCCCCCCCCATGTTTCGCTTTAATAAATACTCGCAAATTACTCGCGCATCATGTTCACTAGTTCTGAGTTGTTTTTACAGTTTACCAATAAAAAAGCAGATTTTTAAATGAATTAACAACTCAAATGTGTTTTTTCGTCATGGAGGTGGAAAGAATGGATCAAGTCGAGGAAATAAGTAGTACAATCCAAATGAATAAGTTTAACGTCGAATGTGTTTAGGAATTCGAACTATGGATACGGAATTGTAGTTAATTCACAACGAAGTATGTACTTTTTAGGCTGCCGCCTTGAGTTCATATTCCACTGAAGGCATTTAAATATGTGTCCTTAAAATTTGCAACAATATGATACCCGTCTGTATGAAATGCCGTTAATAAGTCAATTAAAATACTATCGCTTAAATGCCGAAATAAACATACCCTGCCGTTAACAATAAAATGTTGAACTTGTTGGTTACGAACATATTTTAAAATGCATATTATCAATACAATCGTTTTTGATTGCAAAAAGAAGCTGTGTTATGCTTTAAGAATAATATATCATATCGAGGTTGGCAGTCGGGGCGTCGCCGGACAGTCACTCTGGAAGGCCTACGGAGTACTTGGCATCACTGGAATGGCAAGGAAACGGGCAACAACAAATGTCTGCAGGAAAGCAGAATCAGCATAAAAATGGTTATGGCAGATGAGAGATCAGCAGTGGACAGATTATCAGTCTGTGGTCGAGGTGAGATTACCCTCGGCGGCGCACCTCCGGTAGATGTCGTGTATAGCGTCGAAACATCTAATGAAGGAGGACTCCACCTGAAGAAGAGACTGGTGCGTGGGCATAATCCATTTTTTATATGTAAAGTTAATTCCTTTTTCGCGACTTATTCATAAGTTTTAATGTTCTGGACGATAAGATTAATAAATACAATCTTTCAGCACGGAACTTATCTCTAGATACTTTTTATTGCACACGCAAACTTACATTAAATGCGTTCTGATAAGAAAAACTTTACTGCATATTCCGCAGTATATAACGGACTTTAAATTCGCACCAAATGGATTTAAAACGCAAACAACTACCTTTTCCATCCAAGTTAACGTCGATGTTTAACGAATTGGTGATACATAGCCTTATTTTACTTAACATTATTAAATGCTTAGTTTGAAAAAATGCATTTGAATTGTAAACGCCATGTGTTAATTTCCAATTTATTGTGAGTACGTTAGGTTTGAGCGGTTTTCGTATCCCAATAAGTTATTGTCGTAGTATTTAACGGGGTTTGGGTATAGTTAATGTGTGTGTTTGTTTTCGTTCTTGCTTGTCGTATTAAAAAAACGTGTATTTATTTGCCAGTATGAAAATATGGCATCGTCGGCTATTGATATGGTGTAATCATGTTATTTTTAACATATATGATATCGGCTATAATTACACTGTGGTAAGAGTTGTGTTGTTCATATTGCAGTTTGCATCAATCGCAGTGGCTAGTTAAGCCTGTACAGTTGATGGTTGTATTGTAGATATGAACGAATTCAATCGTCGCTTGCAAAAGAATCGCCGTTGCATATGCTTTAAGAAAACAGAAAGCTCAAATATTACATCACTATAATAAAAATCTAATTAACCCCATTGGTATTTTATTTAAGGCATGTGAATAATTTACTATACCATAAAAGGATAGAAACAACAACACATAATACATTAAGTATGGTTTAAGCTGGAGTCACAACCATGGAACGGCAATTAAAATTTGGTTTAAACCGAATGACGCGTCAAACTTAGCCCAGTATTAATCACCAATATAGCAGTGTGAATACAAATAAGTTTGTTATCAGCTACAATGCCACTGTAAACTGTGTCATATAGAATAAATTATGTGTGGATGTGTCCCTCTTTGATCCGATTGAATATCGTATGATATAATAACAGAACATCCAGTTTACCACGAATGTTTTCTCGTCTTTGTAGAATTTGAAAAATGTTATCATCAAGTGTCATAATTTGAACAAACCTTGTAGAGTACACTACACTATGCCTACATCCTAAATTACATACCAACAATTAAAGTTCGGGGCCTCGTTGTTTCATATACATATTCTTACATCAATCATCACATTCAATCATATATAATATGTACGAGGAATTGGTTAATGTATGAAAGTGTGTCCGAAATTGCTTCAGTCACAGTCAGATCATACTTTTGTATTACCTTTAAGAGAGTTTAATAACGATAAAAAACAAACACGTGGGCAATTAAGTGCGCGATATCAAGACATACGTGTTGCGTGAATAATTGATTACGGAATTATTAAAATTAATGTATGTTTCCAGTGTTTTGTAATGTCAGTCACTTGGCACATATTTATAGGGATTCATGTCATGTACTATCACTTTAACAATAATATACAATTAAGTTGGAAATGATGAGAGTAGAATGAACTAAACTTTCATTGAAATGTATGTACAACTAAGATAACAGTTTTATCGGCTAACATAGTTTACAGGAGCAGCAATGATGTGCAAGGTAGCCTTTCGCGATGACCAACTGTACACATTAATGCTTAAACATGTATTATAATGATTAGCTTGTATTGACTTAATCGGCGGAAACAAATCTCGTCTTTATGTAACATGCTTGTATTGACCAGTATATGATTGTAACGTTATGCCAGTCATACATGATCTTCAAATAAATGTTATATGATGATATTTAGCTTCCTAACATTTTGAGTCTCCACCTATGTTCGTAGAATCTTTTAGATCACCACTTTGTGTTTAATAAACTTAGACAACCCTCTGTTTTACAATGCAATTTCCGTCTTTTTTTCAATACAGGATTTGCACTACAGGCAAGAAACACACAGCCAAACAGATCAATTACAAGCAAGAACATAATTGTATTATTGTCCCATATTTATTAACTACCGCACAGCATTCCAGCTTCATGTCACTGACGATTCGCTATCCGATCAGATGTACTGCATCTATAAGTACAATAGTTCAATACACTCTTCAGAAGCCGTTGATGAGCAACGAAAGTGTATATCTGTACACATTGTTAATACAATACATCTTGTTAACGATGAATCTAAACATGATTAGATTGATTTCGAGGTATTACAGTTACATAATAATTTTCTCAGCTAAGTTAAAAATGTTTTTTTTTTCCAAGCTGACTAACAACGACCAAGCCGTGTTGATTAAAATGTTAGGTTTAAATGAAAATAATGACATTCAAAGTTTTAAATATAAACATTTATTTTTAGATTTTATAAGCATTTGCGAGCTAGGAAGGTAATATTTAATCTAATATTCAGCTATTCGCATTCCCTTCAAATTGTCGATTTACTTCGATGTTAGCGGACAAGACATTCAAAGTTATATTACGAATAAAATGTAGTACCTAAATAGGTTAGTCAGGAAATGGTTTGGAATGAATTCTCTATATGTCATCTCTTACTATTTTATAAAATGCACATTGGTGATTCGAAAACGGACATATGCCATGTGATGGTATATAATTACCTATCTTCTGGCAAATCGAGTGGGCTTTCCAGGAGCCATCTCTGCACGTGATTTGAAAGTGGTCTGAGTATGTGTGTTGGCTAGTCAGGAATGCGCTAAACCCAGGTTGACAGTAGACTATAGCATGATTAGGACTCGGCAGGATCTTGATATGTTGAATGTTGGGTCCGATCGTTCCCCAGTGTTCGGGGAGGTAGAGATCGATGCAACTTAAAACTGTTTCTATTTAATGTATGTAAAGGTACTTACATATACATAATTTAAAATCTGAAGAAGAACAATATCCGTAGAAAAATATACGGAACGCTAATATTACCATGCGTTTGGCAAACGTTTATTGGTTAAATGATACTCATATGGCGGTTTCAACGTTTGAAACGTGGTAAAGTAACATACACACTTACATATACAAGCGTTTAAGCTCCAATGCAATATTGAACAAACATGGGTTTTTATACTTACAGCTTCTTGCTGTTCGTTTTACATTATTTGTGAATATGTCATAATATTGAAAATGTGCATGCATGCGAATTGTGAAAGATGAAAGTGAGAAATGTACATGCCAAAAACAATCATATGTGGATTTATATATTATTTTAGTTTAGCTCATGTTTTTATTACTGCTTGGATATCACTAAGAAAGTTGCAGTTTTGCAACCGTATAATATGTTGTCAATTGAAGTTAACTATCGAGTGTTTATAAATACGATATGAAATGATTGATATACATGTAGCTGTAAGCCAACGCCTTGTATATTCTGCAAAATATCCACCTACAAATAGTCAATTTTAAGACATAATATTATTTATTTGTATACACGATACCCGGTATACAACGAACATAAAAAATGAACCACAAGATGAATTTCTTACATGTGTATTAAATAAAAAAAATAAGATACAACACAATCGGTTGAGCAACTCAACGTGGCGTTAGAAAGGGGCAATGCCGTCGATTGTGTTTAGGTACTTATTTCAGTGTATTTCCTTCGATATTACCTGTGATGTTGATAAAGCTTGCTGATGTCGACATCAGTGTGACCGATTGTTGTGTGGTAGTCATAGAAGTGTGCGTGGTTGACGATGATATTGCTGTGGCGACTGTGGTAGAAGCTGCAACACATTTCATGGCTATTATGAACTTATTGCAACTGTATGCGCTACTAATCCTCCTTGTATCTATTTGCAACTACCAATCTGTAATTGAGAGAGTGAATAATATATTACTTAATGAATATGTTGCTGTATATGTTATTTGCTTTTATGGTGAGATATCCCTTCTCCAAATATGCTGGCAATGTTATTGTATCGTCTAGCTGTAAACCTCTACATATGTGATGTAAGTCGTTAACAACATTGTCTAGTGTCATGAAATGAAACTCTTAAATTGCAAATAAGGCATACAGAGAAGAAACAATGTTTCAAACTGTATCTTAATGATGCATTTTTTAGTCATAAACATACATACCTTGTTTATTTTTACTTACTTGTGCGAGCGTTTAGAAATAACAATATAAGACTGCCAACATAATTGCAAATTATATATAAATTATATAGCATTAAACTTATTAATGGGTGCTTGTTTAATGCCGTTTGATTTAAATTGTTGTCGAAATTTGTTTACTTGCATATGTATTATACATGAGGACGTACATACGTTAAGTCCCAGGAATGTATTTGTTTTTTTTTATATAGGTATAAGTAATCGAAGTTACGTTAAGCACATGCACACTGATTTTAGACCTGTTTTTATCAATTTGGAAACTATATTATAGTATGCACTCATCCAATTATCGCAAGTGAAATAGCATTAGTTACTTTTCATAAATTGTACAGTTCTCAAACATATTTGTTTAGATATCAACCGACTCATCTGATGTAGGTCACAGCGATTCATTATTCCCAAGGTATGTATCCGTACCAAAAAAGGATATTCTTTTTTTTTAAATCAGACTTACAGAGTTATCATAGCCACATTTTGAGGGCGCGTACGGAAAAATGCCTTATCATGTTTACAATGCATTTTACATGTCAAAGGAATTATTTTAACGAAACGTTTACGGCAAACATTGATATTCGTTATTATAAACGTGTTCATGAACGAATATTTCTTTCGTTTCAATTCACATTTCTAATAAATATTAGATCTAATCATTATAATTACGGCTTGGTCAGAAGGCCTGTTGCTGCATGTGATGTTGATAGGGATGTAGTGTACTTACAACGTCTTGGTCAGAAGGCCTGTTGCTACATGTGATATTGATAGGGATGTAGTTAACTTACAACGTGTTGGTCAGAAGGTCTGTTACTACATGTGATATTGATATGGATGAAGTGTGCTTACCAAGTGGTGGTCAGAAGGTCTGTTGCTACATGTGATATTGATAGGGATGTAGTTTACTTACTACATGTCAGTTAGAAGGCCTGTTGCTACATGTGATGTTGATAGGGATGTAGTTTACTTACCACATGTCAGTTAGAAGGCCTGTTGCGACATGTGATGTTGATAGGGATGTAGTGTACTTACCACATGTCAGTTAGAAGGCATGTTTCTACATGTGGTGTTGATAGGGTATTAGTGTACTTACCACATGTCAGTTAGAAGGCATGTTGCTACATGTGATGCTGATAGGGTATAAGTGTACTTACCACATGTCTGTCAAAAGGCCTGCTGCTACATGTGATGTCGATAGAGATGTAGTGTTCTTACCACGTGTTGGTCAGATGGTCTGTTGCTGTATGTGATGTTGATAGGGATGTAGTTTATTTATCACATGTCAGTCAGAAGGCCTGTTGCTAAATGTGATGTTGATCGGGTATTAGTGTACTTACCACGTGTTAGTCAGAAGGTCTGTTGCTGCATGCGATGTTTATAGGGATATAGTTAACTTACCACCTGTTAGTCAGAAGGTCTGTTGCTACATGTGGTGTTGATAGGGTATTATTGTACTTACCACATGTCTGTCAGAAGGTCTGTTGCTACATATGATGTTGATAGGGATATAGTTTCTTACCACAAGTCTGTCAGCGGCCTGTTGCTACATGTGATGTTGATAGGGATGTAGTTTACTTACGAGATGTTGGTCAGAAGGCCTGTTGCTAAATGTGACGTTGATAGGGATGTAGTGTTCTTACCACGTGTTGGTCAGAAGGCCTGTTGATGCATATGATTTTGATAGGGTTGTAGTGTGCTTACCACGCGTCAGTCAGATCGCGTGTTGTAGCATTTGATGTTAATAGGGATGTAGTGTACTTACCACGTATTGGTAAGAAGGCCTGTAACTGCATGTGATGATGATAGGGATGTAGTGTACTTACCACGTGTTGGTCAGAATGCCTGTTGCTAAATGTGATGTTGATAGGGATGTAGACTACTTACCACGTGTTGGTCAGAAGGTCTGTTGCTGGATGTGATGCTGATAGGGTATTTGTGTACTCAGAAAACCTGTAGCTGCATGTGATGTTGATAGGGATGTAGTTTACTTACAACGTGTTGGTAAGAAGGCCTGCTGCTACATGTGATGTGTATAGGGATGTAGTGTACTTACCACGCGTCACTCAGATCGAATGTTGCAGCATTTGATGTTGATAGGGATGTTGTGTACTTATCACGTGTTGGTCAGAAGGCATGTTGATGCATATGATGTTGATAGGGATGTAGTGTACTTAGCACATGTCAGTCAGAAGGCCTGTTGCTAAATGTGATGTTGATAGTGATGTTGTGTTATTACCACGTGTTGGTCAGAAGGCCTGTTGCTACATGTGATGTTTATAGGGATATAGTTTACTTACCACGTGTCAGTAAGAAGTCCTGTTGCTGCATGTGATGTTGATATGGATGTAATTTACTTACCACGTGTTGGTCAAAAGGCATGTTGCTACATGTGATGTTGATAGGGATGTAGTTTACTTACCACTTGTCAGTCAGAAGGTCTTTTTCTACATGCGATGTTGATAGGGATGTAATGAACTGATTGAACGTTGCATACTGTTTCATTATTCAATATATCAATTCTGCAATCGTTGGGTTTATGACTATACACATACAAATGGTTCTCGTTGGTTTTCCTGTTATTTGGCAAAGGACAATATGCAAAATATGGTGATAGTTAAGCATTGCCAACATGTACCTACATATAGACACTTTTACAAGACAAAGGAAACAAGTAAACTTGCTATTCGTGCACAATATGTATCGTCAACTGAGTACGATTTACAATCAGTTTTCCCTCCTATTGGCAATACAATATTTACGATCAGACAGAATAGTGTACTAGCTATCAAACGTACAAGCACGGAAAGTCTTTTTTTATTACGGGAAACGACGTCAAACAATTCTCACAAAAATGCATACTTATCATAAAGCAATTTGCAGCAGGTGTCCAGGTCCCGTTTATTCCGCACTTCACTGTCTGGGTTGTATTTGGGTTGCCGAAGGTCGACCCAGGATGCAACCAGTATCCATCGTCACACCTTAGTGGCATGTATGCGTCGTAGTTCTGCACCGTAGCATTGTTTAACGTAGCATCATCCAAATGCCAGTGACTATCATTGGTGTGCTCGGTTTTGAGGGCTGAGCAAGCTATGTGAATTTTTATGAAATGAATCATTCGTGCAAACGTAAGTTAGCACACATGATGCTGAATCATAAGAAACAACAACGCAGGTGCTCAAGCAGGTACTTAACAAACAAAAGAACATATACAAGGAATATACAAATCAATTTACCAAAATAAGTAAAATTCATCGGCGAGAACGTTTGTTTTAACCAATAGTTTGTTTATTAACCGATGTATACCTCTTAATGCCTTTTCTACTCACTTAAAGCGGATGAACGAGCCGTATAGTGTTCATAGAAAGGCGTTCGTATTGTCATAAAATATAACATTTCTTACATTGAATTTGGTCCACAAAACATATGGGCTCACATGCACATGAACCCCATACAATAATATTGAATTATGTTTATTGGCAAAGTTTTCGTATAAAGCCTGACTGTCAAACATTGCCTTTTGGCGAACACTCACGATGTTCGGTATGGCTTGTGCCATTAAGACAAGGTACCAGCTCCGACTCGTTATACTGCTCTGACAGTTCAATGCTGCCCGTGAGTTATAACACTAATCGGATCAATCTCCATGATTTCAAATCCATATACCATTACTGACTTTACCAAAAAGTTATACTTTATATCGAACATTCTTCAATGGCTGGATTCAACGCATAGAGCGGAATGTGTCTTAATTGCCGAATGCTTATATAGCTGCATTGCACGCACATTGCAAGACGCGTCATTGTTGCAGATAGAAGGCTAAATTTCATATAGCGGATTGCATGACTTTTGCATATTGCTTCAAAAGCCTAATTGCACGCGTGAAGCGTGCATTGATTGAAACGAATTGTCTAATACTGCAAACAGTATTTGGTGCACTATTTTGAAAAAGAGGCATACGTTAAAGAATTGGTAGATTGAATAATTATCTTATCGTCCTTGCATACTGTTCCATTATTGAATGTATCAATTCTGCGATCGGTTGGTTTATGATTATGCAAATAAAAATAGTTCTCGTTGGTTTTTCTGTTATTTGGCAAAGGGCAATATGCAAAATATGGTGAGAGTTAAGCATTGCCAACATGTACCTACAAATAGACACATTAACAAGACAAAAGAAACCAGCAAACTTGCTATTCTTGCACATTATATATCGTCAACTGGGTATGATTTACAATCATTTTTCCCTTATATTGGCAATATACTTTTAACGATCAGACTGAATAGTGTGTTGGCTATCAAATGTACAAGCGTGGAACGTCTTTTGTTTTTTATTACGGGAAACAACGTCAAACAATGCTCACACAAATGCATACTTATCAAAGAGCAATTTGCAGCAGGTGTCCAGGTCCCGTTTATTCCACACTTCACTGTCTGGGTTGTCTGTGGGTCGCCGAAGGTCGACCCAGGATGCAACCAGTATCCATCGTCACACCTTAGTGGCATGTATGCGTCGTAGTTCTGCACCGTAGCATTGTTTAACGTAGCATCATCCAAATGCCAGTGACTATCATTGGTGTGCTCGGTTTTGAGGGCTGAGCAAGCTATGAGAAAATTTATGAAATGAATCATTCGTGCAAACGTAAGTTAGCACACGTGATGCTGAATCATAAGAAACAACAACGCAGGTGCTCAAGCAGGTACTTAACAAATAAAAGAATATATACAAGGAATATACAAATCACATTATCAAAATAAGTCATATTTATCAGCGAGAACGTTTGTTTTAACCAATAGTTTGTTTATTAACCGATGTATACCTCTTAATGCCTTTTCTACTCACTCAAAGCGGATGAACGAGCCGTATAGTGTTCATAGAAAGGCGTTCGTATTGTCCAAAAATGTAACATTTCTAACATTGAAAATGGTCCACAAAACAAATTGGCGCACATGCACATGAACCTCATACAATAATATTGAATTATGTTTATTGGCAAAGTTTTCGTATAAAGCATGCATGTCAAACAATATCATTTGGCGAATGCTCACGATGTTCGGTATGGCTTGTGCCATTAAGACAAGGTACCAGCTCCGACTAGCTATACAGCTCTGACAGTTCAATGCTGCCCGTGAGTTATAACACTACTCGGATCAATCTCCATGATTTCAACTCCATATACCATTGCTGACATTACCAAAAAGTTATACTTTATATCGAACATTCTTCAATGGCTGGATTCCACGCATAGAGCGGAATGTGTCTTAATTGCCGAATGCTTAAATAGCTGCATTGCACGCACATTGCAAAATGCGTGTTTGTTGCAGATAGAAGACTAAATTTCATATAGCGGAGTGCGTGAATTGTGCATATTGCTTAAAAGCATGATTGCACGCGTGAAGCGTGCATTGATCAAAACGATTTGTTTAATACTGCAAACAGTATTTGGTGCACTGTTTTGAAAAAGAGGCATACTTTAAAGACTTGGTAGACTGAATAATTATCTTATCGTCCGTTGCAAACTGTTCCATTATTGAATGTATCAATCCTGCGATCGGTGGGTTTATGATTATACAAATAAAAATAGTTCTCGTTGGTTTTCCTGTTATTTGGCAAAGGGCAATATGCAAAATATGGTGAGAGTTAAGCATAGCCAACATGTACCTACATATAGACACATTAACAAGACAAAAGAAACCAGCACACTTGCTATTTTTGCACATTATATATCGTCAACTGGGTATGATTTACAATCATTTTTCCCTTATATTGGCAATATACTTTTAAAGATCAGACTGAATAGTGTGTTGGCTATCAAATGTACAAGCGCGAAACGTCTTTTTTTTATTACGTAAAACGACGTCAAACAATGCTCACAAAAATGCATACTTATCATAACGCAATTTGCAGCAGGTGTCCAGGTTCCGTTTATTCCGCACTTCACTGTCTGGGTTGTCTGTGGGTGGCCAAAGGTCGACGCCGGATTCAACCAGTATCCATCGTCACACCTTAATGGGATGTATGCGTCGTAGTTCTGCACCGTAGCATTGTTTAACGTAGTATCATCCAAATGCCAGTGACTATCATTGGTGTGTTCGGTTTTGAGGGCTGGGCAAGCTATGAGAATGTTTATGAAATGGATCATTCGTGCAAACGTAAGTTAGCACAAATAATGCTGAATCATAAGAAACAACAACGCATGTGCTCAAGCAGGTACTTAACAAATAAAAGAATATATACAAGGAATATACAAATCACATTACCAAAATAAGTCATATTTATCGGCGAGAACGTTTGTTTTAACCAATAGTTTGTTTATTAACCGATGTATACCTCTAAATGACTTTTCTACTCACTAAAAGCGGATGAACGAGCCGTGTAGTGATCATAGAAAGGCGTTCGTATTGTCCAAACATGTAACATTTCTAACATTGTATATTGTCCACAAAACATATGAACGCACATGCATATGAACCTCATACAATCATATTGAATTATGTATATTGGCAAAGTTGTCGTATAAAGCATGCATGTCAAACATTGCCTTTTGGCGAACACTTACGATGTTCGATATGGCTTGTGCCATTTAGACGAGGTACAAGCTCCGACTCGCTGTACAGCTCTGATATTTCAGTGACACCCGTGAGTTCTAATACTAATCGGATTAATTCTCCATAATTTTAAATCCATATACCTTACCAAAAAGTTATTCTTTATATCGAACATTCTTCAATGGCTGGATTCCACGCATAGAGCGGAGTGTGTGTCTAAATTGCCAAATGCTTAAATAGCTGAATTGCACGCACATTGCAAAACGCGTGTTTGTTGCAGAAAGAATGCTGGATTTCATGCATATAGCGGAATGGGTGACTTTTGCATATTGCTTAAAAGCCTGATTGCACGCATGAAGCGTGCATTGATTGAAACGAATTGTTTAATACTGCAAACAGTATTTGGTGCACTATTTTGCAAACAGAGGCATATTTTAAAGTCTTGGCAGAATGAATAATGATCTGATCGTACGTTGCATACTGTTTCATTATTGATTATATCAATTTTCAAATCGGTGTGTTTATGATTATACAAATAAAAATAGTTCTTGTCTGTTTTCCTGTTATTTTACAATGGGCAATATGCAAAATATGGTGAGAATTAAGCATTGCCAACATCTACCTACATATAGACAGTTTAACAAGACAAGACAAAAGAAACCAGCAAAAATCTTTCCCTTATATTGGCAATACAATTCTTATGATCAGACAGAATAGAGTGCTGGCTATCAAATGTGTTAGCACGGAACGTATTTTGTTTTTTTTTATTACGGGAAACGACGTCAAACAATTCTCTCAAAAATGCATACTTATCACAGAGCAATCTGAAGCAGGTGTCCAGGTCCCGTTTATTCCGCACTTCACTGTCTGGGTTGTCTGTGGGTCGCTGAAGGTCGACGCAGGTTTCAACCAGTATCCATCGTCACACCTTAATGGGATGTATGCGTCGTAGTTCTGCACCGTAGCATTGTTTAACGCAGCATCATCCAAATGCCAGTGACTATCATGGGTGTGTTCGGTTTTGAGGGCCGGGCAAGCTATGCGAAATTTTATGAAATGAATAATTCGTGCAAACGTAAGTTAGCACACATGATGCTGAATCATAAGAAACAACAACGCAGGTGCTCAAGCAGGTACTTAAAAAATAAAAGAATACATACAACGAATATACAAATCACATTATCAAAATAAGTCATATTTATCAGCGAGAACGTGTGTGTTAACCAATAGTTTGTTTATTAACCGATGTATACCTCTAATTGCCTTTTCTACTCACTAAAAGCTGATGAACGAGCCTTATAGTGATCATAGAAAGGCGTTCGTATCGTCCAAAAATGTAACATTTCTAAAATTGTTTATTGTTCACAAAACAAATGAACGCACATGCACATGAACCTCATACAATCTTATTAAATTTTGTTTATTGGCAAAGTTGTCGTGTAAAGCAATCATGTCAAACATTGCCTTTTGGCGAACATTCACGATGTTCGATATGGCTTGTGCCATTTAGACTCGGTACAAGCTCCGAATGGCTCTACAGCTCCGACAGTTCAGTGCTACCCGTGAGTTATAACACTAATCGGATCAATGCTCCATGATTTCGAATCCATATACCATTGCTGATTCTTCAATGGCTGGATTCCAAGCATAGAGCGAAGTGTGTCTTAATTGCCAAATGCTTAACTAGCTTAATTGCACGCACATTGCAAAACACGTGTTAGTTGCAGAAAGAATGCTGGTTTTCATGCATATAGCAGAGTGCATGACTTAAAAGATGATTGCTTAAAAGCCTGATTGCACGCGTGAAGCGTGCATTGATTGAAACGAATTTTTTTAAATACAGCAAATAGTATCTGGTGTACTATTTTGAAAAATAGGCATATTTTTAAGATTGGGCAGAATGAATAATGATCTGATCGAACGTTGCATACTGATTCATTATTGATTATATCAATTCTGCAATCGGTGGGTTTATGATTATACAAATAAAAATAGTTCTCGTTGGTTTTCCTGTTATTTGACAATAGTCAATATGCAAAATATGGTAAGAATTAAGCATTGCCAACATGTACCTACATATAGACACGTTAACAAGACAAACAAAAGAAACCAGCAAACTTGCTATTCTTGCACATTATCTATCGTCAACTGAGTACGATTTATAATCATTTTACCTCCTATTGGCAATACACTTTTTAAGATCAGGCAGAATAGTGTGCTGGCTATCAAATGTACAAGCACGGAACGTCTTTTATTTATTTTTATTACGGGAAACGACGTCAAACAATTCTCCTGAAAATGCATACTTATCATAGAGCAATTTGCAGCAAGTGTCCAGGTTCCGTTTATTCCGCACTTCACTGTTTGGGTTGTCTGTGGGTTGCCAAAGATCGACGCAGAATTCAACCAGTATCCATAGTCACACCTTAATGGGATGTGTGCATCGTAGTTCTGCACCGTAGCAATGTTTAACGCAGCATCATCCATATGCCAGTGACTATCATGGGTGCGTTCGGTTTGAAGGGCCGGGCAACCTATTCAAAATTTAATAAAATTAATAATTCGTGCAAACGTAAGTTCCGACAAATAATGCTGAATCATAAGAAACCACAACACAGGTGCTCACACAGTTAATAAACTAATAAAAGAATACATACAAGGAATATACAAATCACATTAGCAATATTTGTTATTTTTATCGGCGAGATCGTTTGTTTTTACCAGTGGTTTGTTTATTAACAGATGTATACCTCTAAATGCATTTTCTACGCACTAAAAGCGGATAAACGAGCCGTATAGCGATCCTATAAAGGCGTTCGTACCATCCAAAAATGTTACATTTCTAACATTGTATATGGTCCAGAAAAAATATGAACGCACACGCACACGGATCTCATACAATCTTGTTGACTTATGTATATTGGCAAAGTTGTCGTATACAACACAAAATTCATTTCAAACATTGCCTTTTGCCGATCACGCACGATGTTCGGAATGGCTTGTGCAATTTAGACTAGGTACCAGCTCCGATTCGCTATACAGCTCTGACAGTTCAGTGCTACCCGTGAGTTATAACACTAATCGGATCAATGCTCCATGATTTCGAATCCATATACCATTGCTGATTCTTCAATGGCTGGATTCCAAGCATAGAGCGAAGTGTGTCTTAATTGCCAAATGCTTAAATAGCTTAATTGCACGCACATTGCAAAACGCGTGTTAGTTGCAGAAAGAATGCTGGTTTTCATGCATATAGCGGAGTGCATGACTTTTGCAGTTCAGTGCCACCCGTGAGTTATAACACTAATCGGATCAATGCTCCATGATTTCAAATCAATATACTATTGCTGACTTAGCCAAAAAATTATTCTTTATATCGAATATTCTTCAATGGCTGGACTCCACGCACAGAGCGGAGTGTGTCTTAATTGCCAAATGCTTAAATGACTGCATTGCACGCATATAGCAAACGCGTATTAGTTGCAGATAGAATGCTTGATTTCATGCATATAGCGGAGTGCGTGAGTTTTGCATATTGATTACAAAGCTGGATTGCACTCGTGATGTGTGCATTTATTGAAACGAATTGTTTTATACTGCACACATTATTTGGTGCACTATTTTGAAAAAGATGCATACTTTAAAGACTTGGCAGAATGAATAATGATCTGATCGTACGTTGCATACTGTTTCATTATAGAATATATCAATTCTGCAATCGGTGGGTTTATGCTTATACAAATAAAAATGGTTGTCGTTAGTTTGCCTGTTATTTGACAATCGACAATATGCAAAATATGGTGAGAGTTAAGTATTGCTAACATGTGCCTACATATAGACACTTTTAGAAGACAGAAGAAACCAGCACACTTGCTATTCTTGCACATTATGTATTGTGAACTGAGTACTATTTACAATCAATTTTCCCTCCTATATATACAATTTAAGATCGGACAGAATAGTGTGTTGGCTATCAAATGTAAAAGTACGGAACGTCTTTTGTTTTTTGCCTGGACGAAGCCCCAAGGCCATAGTAATGATACAAATTTCTGAGCCTATCCGAATTGGCCGGCTGCCAAAACCCAAAGTTCCCAAAACTCCGAGTTACCACTTTATTCGTGCGCAATAAAGGTAGCTATTCGCAGATCTCAATAACTCGCCTTGTAAATACAAAACATCACTATATAACATAACAGTGTCATAAACATTGCAAAAGAATATTATTGAAGCAAAATTGCTAAGCATTGGCTTATTTTTTATTTTTTACTTATTCATGCGAGAATAAGTTCCTCACTTGACGGTCTATGCCGAAAAGATACAAGTGTTTACAGAGACATTTTTTTCTGAGACATTTTTGAAGACCCTATATTTGGTATTTATAAACATGTTTTAAAATAGTGTCATTTTATTTTGCGCAAACATGACATTCCAAAAAAAAAAGACAATGAAAACAACACAAATATTCACGATCATTCACGGAAAAAGAAGTAACTGGATATGGTATTTTACTAAGCAGATCGAGCGCGCAAATCGAGCGCGAAATATTCTACACGGTGCCTTTACCACGTGACTTTTTAAGATCTGTGTTGGGAGAATAAAGCGCGACTCAGTTAACATTTTATATGATTTCTTTTAAAATATTTCACCATTGTTAATGGAATAAAGTAGAGAGCCCGCTCATTCGTGAGAGTTTTCTAGGTATCATGATCTTTTTTAACAAATAAGTATTTTTGTTCAGTGAAGTGCAACCGCGCGTTTGTATTATGAAGTCCCCACACTGATCCGACATTTTTCTAACCGTTTAAACGCGCGGTTGCGCTTTACTGAAAAAATACTTATTTGTTTAAAAAGATCATGATACCTAAAGAAAACTCCTACGAATGAGCGGGCTCTCCACTGTTCCCATTGAAAATGGTGAAATGTTTAAAAAGAGACCCTTTAAAATGTTAACTGTGTCGCGCTTTATTCTCCCAACACAGATCCGAAAAAGTCACGTGGTATAGGTACCGTGTCTACGTGAGACAAAAAACACAATCTGTACACCGTTCTCTATCAGGGTTATTGGATTGTCTTGTGTATACACATTACAAAGGAAGTATGAGTGTTTTCATGATCTGTTAATTATGTAATAAAAAGCTATTTTAGGCTATTGTAAGTGATTTATTTGACGCCCTACGATAACAGTTTTTTTTTGCGGCCATGTTGTTGTTGTTGTTATTGTTGTATATCTTCACCGCCTATGTAGTCGAACCTGTACAAGATCTGTAGAAGTGAACAAAAGGTTATCGTTCCCACCACCAGTATCGTGTAGTCCTTCACCGTCTTTGTACTTTGTAGTATATTCACAAATATTGTCTTTTCTTATAGTCTCTGAGCTTCTGCACTCCACCGCTAGGGTCAATCCGTATAAATTCAGACAAAGGGAGAAATTCGGACAATACTTCTTACAAAGGACACTAAATCTAGCCCCAGGTCTTCTTCGCCTACAGGCGCTTTGATTTTATTACGTGAAGCGACGTCAAACAATTTTCACAAAAATGCATACTTATCATAACGCAATTTGCAGCAGTTGTCCAGGTCCCGTTTAATCCGCACTTCACTGTCTGGGTTGTCTGTGGGTGGCCGAAGGTCGACGCAGGTTTCAACCAGTATCCATCGTCACACCTTAGTGGCATGTAAGCGTCGTAGTTTTGCACCGTAAATTTGTTAAACGCAGCATCATCCAAATGCCAGTGACTATCATTGGTGTGTTCGGTTTTTAGGGCCGGGCAAGCTAGTAATGCTGAATCATAAGAAACCACAACACAGGTGCTCACGCAGGAACTAAACTAATAAAAGAATACATACAAGGAATACGTGTACCTACATGTTGACACTTTAACAAGACAAAAGAAACCAGCAAACTTGCTATTCTTGCACATTATGTATCGTCAAATGAGTACGATTTAAAATCGAGTTTCCCTCCTATTGGCAATACAATATTTAAGAACAGACAGAAACGTGTGCTGGCTATCAAATGGACAATCACGGAACGTCTTTGTTTAATTTTTTATAACGGGAAACGACGTCAAACAATTCTCACAAAAATGCATACTTATCATAGGGCAATTTGCAGCAGGTGTCCAGGTCCCGTTTATTCCGCATCTCACTGTCTGGGTGGTCTGTGGTTGACCGAAATTCGACGCAGGTTTCAACCAGTATCCATCGTCACACCTTAGTGTCATTTGTGCGTCGTAGTTCTGCTCGGTAGCATTGTTTAACGAAGCAGCATCCGAATGCCAGTGACTATCATTGGTGTGTTCGCCGTTGAGGGCCGGGCAAGCTATGCGAAATTGTATGAAATTAATCATTCGTGCAAACGTAAGTTCGCACAAATATGCTGAATCATACGAAACCACATAAAGGTGCGCACGCAGGTAATACACTGGTAAAAGAATACATACACGGAATGTACAAATCACATTACCAAAACCAGTCATGTTTATCGGCGGGAACGTTTGTTTTTACCAATAGTTTGTCTATTAACCGTTGTATACCTCTAAATGCCTTTTCTACTCACTTAAAGCGGATAAAAGAGCCGTATAGCGATCCTAGAAAGGCGTTCGTATCGTCCAAAAATATGTTATATTTCTAACATTGATATTGTCCACAAAACATAAGAACGCACATGCACATGAGCCTCATACAATCATATTTAATTATGTTTATTGGCAAAGTTGTCGTATAAAGCATTCTTTTCAAACATTGTCTTTTGGCAAACACTCACGATGTTCGGTATGGCTTTTAGACGAGGTACCAGCTCCGACTAGCGATACAACTCTGACAGTTCAATGCTACCCGTAAGTTATAACACTTATCGGACCAATGCTCCATGATTTCAAAACCATATACCATTGCTGACTTTACCAAAAAGTTATACTTATATCGAACATTCTTCAATGGCTGGATTCCACGCATAGAGAGGAGTGTGTCTTAATAGCCAAATGCATAAATAGCTGAATTGGACGCACATTGCAAAACGCGTATTAGTTGCAGAAAGAATGCTGGATTTCAAACATATAGCGGAGTGCGTAACTTGTGCATATTGCTTAAAAACTAGTTTGCACGCGTGAAGCTTACATTTATTGAAACGAATTGTTTAATAAATAATACTGCAAAAAGTATTTGGTGCACTATTTTGAAAAAGAGGCATACTTGAAAGACTTGGCTAAGTGATTAATGATCTGATCGTACGTTGCATACAGTTTCATTACTGAATATATCAATTCTGCAATCGATGAGTTTATGATTATACAAATAAAAATGATTCTCCTTGGTTTTCCTGTTATTTGACAAAGGACAATATGCAAAATATGGTTAGAGATAAGCATTGAGACATGTACCGACATATAAACACTTTAACACGACAAAAGAAACCAGTAAACTTGCTAATCGTGCACATTATGCATTGTCAACTGAGTACTAGTTACAATCAATTCTCCCTCCTATTGGTAATATAATATTCAGGAACAGACATTATTGTGTGCTGGCTATCAAATGGACAAGCACGGAACGTCTTTTTAATATTACGTAAAACGACGCCAAACAATGCTCACAAAAATGCATACTTATCATAGAGCAATTTGCAGCAGGTGTCCAGGTCCCGTTTATTCCGCACTTTACTGTCTGGGTTGTCTGTGGGTGGCCAAAGGTCGACGCAGGTTTCAACCAGTATCCATCGTCACACCTTAGTGGCATGTGTGCGTCGTAGTTCTGCCCCGTAGCATTGTTTAAGGCAGCATCATCCAAATGCCAGTGACTATCATTGGTGTGTTCGGTTTTGAGGGTCGGGCAAGCTATGCGAAATTTTATGAAATGAATCATTCGTGCAAATGTAAGTTCGAACACATAATTCTGAATTATAAGAAACCACAGCACAGGTGCTTACGCAGGTACTTAACTAATTAAATAATACATACAAAGAATATGCAAATTACATCACCAAAATAAGTCATATTTATCGGCGAGAACGTTTGTTTTAACCAATTGTTTGTTTATTAACCGATGTATACCTCTTTATGCCCTTTCTACTCACTAAAAGCGGATAAACGAGCCGTATAGCGATCCTAGAAAGGAATTCGTATCGTCCAAAAACGGAACATATCTAACATTGAATATGGCCCACAAAACATATGAACGCACATGCACATGAACCTCATACAATTATATTGAATTTTGTTTATTGGCAAAGATATCGTATAAAGCATGCATGTCAAACATTGTCATTTGGCGAACACTCACGATGTTCGGTATGGCTTGTGCCAGTAAGACAAGGTACCAGCTTCGACTAGCTATACAGCTCTGACAGTTCAGTGCTACCCGTGAGTTATAACACTAATCGGATAAACGCCCCATGCTTTCAAATCTATATACCATTGCTGACTTTGCCAAAAAGTTATACTTTATAGTGAAAATATTCTTCAATGGCTGGATTCCATGCATAGAGCGGAGTGTGTCTTAATTGCGAAATGATTAAATAGCTGAATTGCACACAGATTGCAAAACGCTTGTAAGTTTTAGATAGAATGCTGGATTACATGCGTATAGCGGAGTGCGTGATTTTTGTATATTGCTTAAAAAGCTGGTCTGCACGCGTGAAGCTTACATTTATTGAAACGAATTGTTTAATACTGCAAACAGTATTTGGTGCACTATTTTGAAAAAGAGGCATACTTTAAAGACTTGGCTGAGTGATAAATGATCTGATCGTAAGTTGCGTACAGTTTCGTTATTGAATATATCAATTCTGTAATCGGTGGGTGTATGATTATACAAATAAAAATGATTCTCCTTGGTTTTCCTGTTATTTGACAAAAGACAATATACAACATATGGTGAGAGATAAGCATTGCCAACATGTACCTACATATAAACACTTTAACAAGTCAAAAGAAACCAGTAAACTTGCTATTCTTGCACATTATGTATCGTCAACTGAGTACGATTTACAATCAATTTTCCCTCTAACTGGTAATACAATATTTAAGATCAGACATAATAGTGTGCTGGCTATCAAATGGACAAGCACGGAACGTCTTTTTAATATTACGTAAAACGACGTCAAACAATGCTCACAAAAATGCATACTTATCATAGAGCAATTTGCAGCAGGTGTCCAGGTCCCGTTTATTCCGCACTTCACTGTCTGGGTTGTCTGTGGGTAACCGGAGGTCGAGGCAGGTTTCAACCAGTATCCATCGTCACACCTTAGTGGCATGTGTGCGTCGTAGTTCTGCCCCGTAGCATTGTTTAAGGCAGCATCATCCAAATGCCAGTGACTATCATTGGTGTGTTCGGTTTTGAGGGTCGGGCAAGCTATGCGAAATTTTATGAAATGAATCATTCGTGCAAATGTAAGTTCGAACACATAATTCTGAATTATAAGAAACCACAGCACAGGTGCTCACGCAGGTACTTAACTAATTAAATAATACATACAAAGAATATGCAAATTACATCACCAAAATAAGTCATATTTATCGGCGAGAACGTTTGTTTTAACCAATTGTTTGTTTATTAACCGATGTATACCTCTTTATGCCCTTTCTACTCACTAAAAGCGGATAAACGAGCCGTATAGCGATCCTAGAAAGGAATTCGTATCGTCCAAAAACGGAACATATCTAACATTGAATATGGCCCACAAAACATATGAACGCACATGCACATGAACCTCATACAATTATATTGAATTTTGTTTATTGGCAAAGATATCGTATAAAGCATGCATGTCAAACATTGTCATTTGGCGAACACTCACGATGTTCGGTATGGCTTGTGCCAGTAAGACAAGGTACCAGCTTCGACTAGCTATACAGCTCTGACAGTTCAGTGCTACCCGTGAGTTATAACACTAATCGGATAAACGCCCCATGCTTTCAAATCTATATACCATTGCTGACTTTGCCAAAAAGTTATACTTTATAGTGAAAATATTCTTCAATGGCTGGATTCCATGCATAGAGCGGAGTGTGTCTTAATTGCGAAATGATTAAATAGCTGAATTGCACACAGATTGCAAAACGCTTGTAAGTTTTAGATAGAATGCTGGATTACATGCGTATAGCGGAGTGCGTGATTTTTGTATATTGCTTAAAAAGCTGGTCTGCACGCGTGAAGCTTACATTTATTGAAACGAATTGTTTAATACTGCAAACAGTATTTGGTGCACTATTTTGAAAAAGAGGCATACTTTAAAGACTTGGCTGAGTGATAAATGATCTGATCGTAAGTTGCGTACAGTTTCGTTATTGAATATATCAATTCTGTAATCGGTGGGTGTATGATTATACAAATAAAAATGATTCTCCTTGGTTTTCCTGTTATTTGACAAAAGACAATATACAACATATGGTGAGAGATAAGCATTGCAAACATGTACCTACATATAAACACTTTAACAAGTCAAAAGAAACATGTAAACTTGCTATTCTTGCACATTATGTATCGTCAACTGAGTACGATTTACAATCAATTTTCCCTCTAACTGGTAATACAATATTTAAGATAAGACATAATAGTGTGCTTGCTATCAAATGGACAAGCACGGAACGTCTTTTTAATATTACGTAAAACGACGTCAAACAATGCTCACAAAAATGCATACTTATCATAGAGCAGTTTTCAGCAGGTGTCCAGGTCCCGTTTATTCCGCACTTCAATGTCTGGGTTGTCTGTGGGTGGCCAAAGGTCGACGCAGGTTTCAACCAGTATCCATCGTCACACCTTAGTGGCATGTGTGCGTCGTAGTTCTGCCCCGTAGCATTGTTGAAGGCAGCATCATCCAAATGCCAGTGACTATCATTGGTGTGTTCGGTTTTGAGGGTCGGGCAAGCTATGCGAAATTTTATGAAATGAATCATTCGTGCAAATGTAAGTTTGAAAAAATAATTCTGAATTATAAGAAACCACAGCACAGGTGCTCACGCAGGTACTTAACTAATTAAATAATACATACAAGGAATATGCAAATTACATCACCAAAATAAGTCATATTTATCGGCGAGAACGTTTGTTTTAACCAATTGTTTGTTTATTAACCGATGTATACCTCTTTATGCCCTTTCTACTCACTAAAAGCGGATAAACGAGCCGTATAGCGATCCTAGAAAGGAATTCGTATCGTCCAAAAACGGAACATATCTAACATTGAATATGGCCCACAAAACATATGAACGCACATGCACATGAACCTCATACAATTATATTGAATTTTGTTTATTGGCAAAGATATCGTATAAAGCATGCATGTCAAACATTGGCATTTGGCGAACACTCACGATGTTCGGTATGGCTTGTGCCATTAAGACAAGGTACCAGCTTCGACTAGCTATACAGCTCTGACAGTTCAGTGCTACCCGTGAGTTATAACACTAATCGGATAAACGCCCCATGCTTTCAAATCTATATACCATTGCTGACTTTGCCAAAAAGTTATACTTTATAGTGAAAATATTCTTCAATGGCTGGATTCCATGCATAGAGCGGAGTGTGTCTTAATTGCGAAATGATTAAATAGCTGAATTGCACACAGATTGCAAAACGCTTGTAAGTTTTAGATAGAATGCTGGATTACATGCGTATAGCGGAGTGCGTGATTTTTGTATATTGCTTAAAAAGCTGGTCTGCACGCGTGAAGCTTACATTTATTGAAACGAATTGTTTAATACTGCAAACAGTATTTGGTGCACTATTTTGAAAAAGAGGCATACTTTAAAGTCTTGGCTGAGTGATAAATGATCTGATCGTAAGTTGCGTACAGTTTCGTTATTGAATATATCAATTCTGTAATCGGTGGGTGTATGATTATACAAATAAAAATGATTCTCCTTGGTTTTCCTGTTATTTGACAAAAAACAATATACAACATATGGTGAGAGATAAGCATTGCCAACATGTACCTACATATAAACACTTTAACAAGTCAAAAGAAACCAGTAAACTTGCTATTCTTGCACATTATGTATCGTCAACTGAGTACGATTTACAATCAATTTTCCCTCTAACTGGTAATACAATATTTAAGATCAGACATAATAGTTGGATGGCTATCAAATGGACAAGCACGGAACGTCTTTTTAATATTACGTAAAACGACGTCAAACAATGCTCACCAAAATGCATACTTATCATAGAGCAATTTGCAGCAGGTGTCCAGGTCCCGTTTATTCCGCACTTCACTGTCTGGGTTGTCTGTGGGTGGCCAAAGGTCGACGCAGGTTTCAACCAGTATCCATCGTCACACCTTAGTGGCATGTGTGCGTCGTAGTTCTGCCCCGTAGCATTGTTTAAGGCAGCATCATCCAAATGCCAGTGACTATCATTGGTGTGTTCGGTTTTGAGGGTCGGGCAAGCTATGCGAAATTTTATGAAATTAATCATTCGTGCAAATGTAAGTTCGAACAAATAATTCTGAATTATAAGAAACCACAACACAGTTGCTCACGCAGGTACTTAACTAATTAAATAATACATACAAGGAATATACAAATTAAATCACCAAAATAAGTCATATTTATCGGCGAGAACGTTTGTTTTAACCAATTGTTTGTTTATTAACCGATGTATACCTCTTTATGCCCTTTCTACTCACTAAAAGCGGATAAACGAGCCGTATAGCGATCCTAGAAAGGAATTCGTATCGTCCAAAAACGGAACATATCTAACATTGAATATGGCCCACAAAACATATGAACGCACATGCACATGAACCTCATACAATTATATTGAATTTTGTTTATTGGCAAAGATATCGTATAAAGCATGCATGTCAAACATTGTTATTTTGCGAACACTGACGATGTTCGGTATGGCTTGTGCCAGTAAGACAAGGTACCAGCTTCGACTAGCTATACAGCTCTGACAGTTCAGTGCTACCCGTGAGTTATAACACTAATCGGATAAACGCCCCATGCTTTCAAATCTATATACCATTGCCGACTTTGCCAAAAAGTTATACTTTATAGTGAAAATATTCTTCAATGGCTGGATTCCATGCATAGAGCGGAGTGTGTCTTAATTGCGAAATGATTAAATAGCTGAATTGCACAAAGATTGTAAAACGCTTGTAAGTTTTAGATAGAATGCTGGATTACATGCGTATAGCGGAGTTCGTGATTTTTGTATATTGCTGAAAAAGCTGGTCTGCACGCGTGAAGCTTACATTTATTGAAACGAATTGTTTAATACTGCAAACAGTATTTGGTGCACTATTTTGAAAAAGAGGCATACTTTAAAGACTTGGCTGAGTGATAAATGATCTGATCGTAAGTTGCGTACAGTTTCGTTATTGAATATATCAATTCTGTAATCGGTGGGTGTATGATTATACAAATAAAAATGATTCTCCTTGGTTTTCCTGTTATTTGACAAAATACAATATACAACATATGGTGAGAGATAAGCATTGCCAACATGTACCTACATATAAACACTTTAACATGTCAAAAGAAACCAGTAATCTTGCTATTCTTGCACATTATGTATCGTCAACTGAGTACGATTTACAATAATTTTCCCTCTAACTGGTAATACAATATTTAAGATCAGACATAATAGTGGGATGGCTATCAAATGGACAAGCACGGAACGTCTTTTTAATATTACGTAAAACGACGCCAAACAATGCTCACAAAAATGCATACTTATCATAGAGCAATTTGCAGCAGGTGTCCAGGTCCCGTTTATTCCGCACTTTACTGTCTGGGTTGTCTGTGGGTAACCGGAGGTCGAGGCAGGTTTCAACCAGTATCCATCGTCACACCTTAGTGGCATGTGTGCGTCGTAGTTCGGCACCGTAGCATTGTTTAAGGCAGCATCATACAAATGCCAGTGACTATCATTGGTGTGTTCGGTTTTGAGGGCCGGGCAAGCTATGCGAAATTTTATGAAAATAATCATTCCTACAAATGATGCTTTACCATAAAAATCAACAACGCAGGTACTCACACAAGTACTTAACAAATGAAAGAATACATACAAGGAAAATACAAATCACATTACCAAAATAAATCATATTTATCGGCGATAACTGTTGTCTACTAATCGATGTATACCTCTAAATGCTCTTTCTACTCACTTACAGCGGATAAACGAATGATTAATTTCATAAAATTTCGTACAGCGATCATAGAAAGGCGTTTGTATCGTCCAAAAATGTAACATATCTAACATTGAATATGGCCCATAAAACATATGAACGCACATGCACATGAACCTCATACAATCATATTGAATTTTGTTTATTGGCAAAGATATCGTATAAAGCATGCATGTCAAACATTGTCATTTGGCGAACACTCATGATGTTCGGTATGGCTTGTGCCATTAAGACAAGGTACCAGCTCCAACTAGCTGTACAGCTCTGACATTTCAGTGCCACCCGTGAGTTCTAACACTAATCGGATTAATGCTCCATAATTTTAAATCCATATACCATTGCTGACTTTACCAAAAAGTTATACTATATATCGAACATTCTTCAATGGCTAGATTCCACGCAAACAGCGGAGTGTGTCTTAATTGTCAAATGCATAAAATAGCCGCATTGCACACATATTGCATAAAGCGTGATAGTTGCAGATAGAATGCTGGATTTCATGCATATAGCGGAGTGCGGGACTTTTGCATATTGCAAATAATGCTGAATTAAAAGAAACAACAACGCAGGTGCTCAAGCAGGTACTTAACAAATAAAAGAACAATACAAGGAATATACAAATCACAATACCAAAATAAGTCATTTTTATCGGCGAAAGCATGTCTTTACCAATAGTTTGTCTATTAACCGATGTATACATCTAAATGCCTTTTTTACCCACTCAAAGCGGATCAACGAACCGTATAGTGATCCTAGAAAGACGTTCATATTTTCCAAAAAAGTAACATTTCTAACATTGAACATGGCCCACAAAACATATGAACGCACATGCACATGAACATCATACACAAAGCATATTGAATTATGTATATTGGCAAAGTTGTCGTATAAAGCATTCATGTACAACATTGTCTGTTGGCGAACACTCAAGATGTTCGGTATGAATTCAGCCATTTAGACTAGGTACCAGCTCCGACTCGCTATACAGCTCTGACAGTTCAGTGCTATCTGTGGGTTATAACAATAATCGGGTCAATGTTCCATGGTTTGAAATCCATATACCATTGCTGACTTTGCCAAAAAGTTATACTTTATATCGAAAAATATTCAATGGCTAAATTCCACGCATAGAGCGGAGTGTGTCTTAATTGCCAAATTCTTAAATAGCTGCATTGCACGCACATTGCAAAATGCGTGTTAGTTGCAGATAGAATGCTGGATTTCATGCATATAGCGGACTGTGTGACTTTTGCATATTGGTTAAAAAGCTGGATTGCACGCTTGAAGCGTGCATTTATCGAAACGAATTGTTTAATAATGCAAAAATTATTTGGTGCACTATTTTGAAAAACAGGCATACTTTAAAGACTTGATCTGATCATACGTTGCATACTGTTTCATTATTGATTATATCAATTCTGCAATAGGTGGGTTTATGATTATACAAATAAAAATGGTTCCCGTTGGTTTTCCTGTTATTTGGCAACATGCACCTACATATAGCCACTTTAACACGACAAACGAAAGCAGCACACTTGCTATTCTTGCACATTATGTATCGTCAACTGTGTACGATTTACAATCAATTTTCCCTCCTATTGGCAATATAATATTTAAGTACAGACAGAATAGTGTGCTTGCTATCAAATGTACAAGCACGGAACGTCTTTTTTTATTTTTTATTTAGAGAAACGACGTCAAACAATTCTCACAAAAATGCATACTTATCATAGAGCAGTTTTCAGCAGGTGTCCATGTCCCGTTTATTCCGCACTTCAATGTCTGGGTTGTCTGTGGGTGGCCAAAGATCGACGCATGTTTCAACCAGTATCCTTCGTCACACCTTAGTGTTATGCGTGCGTCGTAGTTCTGCACCGTAGCAATGTGTAACGCAGCATCATCCAAATGCCAGTGGCTATCATGGGTGTGTTCGGTTTTGAGGGCCGGGCAACCTTTGCGAAATTTTATGAAATGAATCGTTCGTGCAAATGTAAGTTCGCACAAATAATGCTGAATCATCAGAAACCACAACACAGGTGCTCGCGCAGGTACTAAACTAATAAAAGAATACATACAAGGAATATACAAGTCTCATTAACAAAGTAAGTCATATTTATCGGCGAGAACGTTTGCGTTTACCAATAGTTTGTCTATTAATCGATGTTTACCTCTCAATGCCTTTTCTACTCACTAAAAGCGGATAAACGAGCCGTAAAGAGTTCCTAGAAAGGCGTTCGTATCGTCCAAAAATGTAACATTTCTAACGTTGTATATTGTCCACAAAACAGATGAACGCACATGCACATGAACCACATACAATCATATTTAATTATGTTTATTGACAAAGTTGTCGTATAAAGCATGCATGTCAAACATTGTCATTTCGCGAACACTCACGATGTTCGGTATGGCTTGTGCCATTTAGACTAGGTACCAGCTCCGACTCGTTATACAGCTCTGAAAGTTCAGTGCTACCCGTGAGTTAGAACACTAATCGGGTCAATGTTCCATAATTTCAAATCTATATACCATTGCTTACTTTGCCAAAAAGTTATACTTTATATCGAACATTATTCGATGGCTGGACTCCACGCATAGAGCGGAGTGTGTCTTAATTGCCAAATGCTTAATTAGCTGAACTGCAGGCACATTGCAAATCGCGTGTTAGTTGCAGATAGTAGGTTGTATCAGATTAGCTGGAGTTGCCATTTTGCAGGACTGGTGGACTACAGCAATCTGTGTATACATATTAAATGTTATTATACGTTAATGTCAAAATATTATTAAGATGATTTAATATATACAGCGGTAAACATGAATTACAATTTCTTAAAGTTCCAAGTAAAGAAAACCCGATGCATATGCTTTATGTAAATACTACAAAAGTAAATAATCGTAAGTTACTCGGGGAACATTAAATGTTTAAATAAATGTGTGCTTAAGTAACAAACGACTCATCTGATGTTACGTACTTCGATATATATAAATATATTCCGGAATGTCAGTGAAAAAAGCATATAAAAATAAAGTAAGAAAGAAAGGACTTATCATTTCTTTATACTTAAAACTTGTTCCTGGAATTGTCTTATAGAAACCTGCATTGGCACCAGAATGTGTGTTATTTTAAATGTTGATATAGGTGAGATAACTTTTCTTTTGTAAGTGTATTTGTATAATTAATTGATGGTCAAACTGAGTTCATATTTAAATATCAATTATAACATTATATATTTAAATACAAAATTGTTGTGGTATCCACGTTTGGGGAAATTGACAAAAATTTAAAAAAATGTTTCAGATTCGCGAAGTTTCGTTGTAGTTATGATCCATTATGTGCATCTTTTGACGATTTAAAAGCGTGACAATTATAAACCTTGCAACGCTAAACGATTTAATAATTTGGAGAGTGCCGTTGTAGTCGCTATATTTTGTGATACTACGAGGATGGCTTATATAAAGTATAAAATACATCACTGATGGTATGAACACGGAAGGCCGAGTGGTCTTAGCGATAGACGTTTTACTCCAGGACTCCAGGTGTAAGTGGTTCGAGCCCCGTTGAAGTTTACTTTTTTCTTTCTTTAATTGAAGTCTTTGTTTTACTGGAGCTTTTTAGATCCAATGTTTAAATTTTTCAATATAAAGCATTTCATGGCAAACTTCAATCCATGCCAACATCTGTGAAAAGGCCCCTTTAATAGCATACCTTATCATGATTGCTTAATAATTATATTGTATATATTGTCTGTTTGTGTTATTCGTTTGAATACAATATTTACTGAAGAGAGCACATCGTGTAATATCCAAAAGTAAAATAAGTATCAATATTTACTAAAATAGAATAGTTTAAGCTTTTGAATACACACGCATATATATATATATATATATATATATATATATATATATATATATATATATATATATATATATATATATATATATATATATATATATATATATATATATCTAAACTCGTATACACGTACTAATAGGTTCAATATTTAATAATCCGCGTGATAATGTTATTTCAGAGAATACAATGGACAACTCATTCAGACTACACACTAAGCTGTTTGAAACCTTCCGATACTTTCACAAGCATATAACGATAATGACATTACCCGATTTTGTAGTCGGACAAAGATATATATATATATAGTTGTTGATATTCATAGCATTTACACGGATAGGGTTCTAACACCCCATATATATTTAACATATGTTGAAGCGAAAATGTACTTTAGAACTTCACATTGATATACAAAGCTTACTGTTCCTGAACTACATAAGATACATTTTAACATGCATTATCATTGTACGGCATTGTTAATTAAATTTTATTATTTTTTTACTTTTTCAATATTGACTCAAGAAATCCTTCCCATTATGGTACAGTTGACATGCAATTTGCTCCAATGTTCGTTTCAAGACACGTGCCATAGTTTTCACCAAGCATTCTGTAACCTCTGCTGCATATGTTTGTGGCGTTGGAATTGTATGTTGTGGTCGTGGTTCTTGTGTTGCAATTTTGAGGTTTGGAGGAGTGTGACAATCTTATGAGAGCAGAATAATAAAACACTCACGTTAATGCATATTTGCATTAAAATTTGCAATTAAGATTGGATCTTTTTATTGTATTTATTTCTTGTTGAATGAACAGGTAAACATGTAATCAAAGCTATTTAAATTGCCATTAAATTACGATTTTTTACGCATAACACAAAGGTATGTTAATCCGAAGTAAATCCGTTCGTAATAATTTCATACTTCACTGCACAAAGCAGTAAAATGTTAAACAAAACTTAAATATTGCTTTTAATCGATATATTTTTGGGAGACGAGTGTACTTATCAAATAGTAAATCCCAATCATTTTGAGGTTTTATGGACCACTAATGACAGTGTTAATTATAGCTTTAAAACCTTTTAAAATAATCTGACCAATTACATGTACCTAGCTCCTGACATAGGGAGTTATTTCGCCACGATCCATTTACGCATGTTAAAGTGTAGTTGTCGCCGTTTTTATGAAAACTTGCAATATATCCTATCTTGCATAAAACTGTTGCCGTATCTGGGCTTCCAAATTGTCTAATTGTGTTTATATTCGGCCCGATATCCTCAAAGTTAATCTTCCTTGTAATCTGCCGACAAATTAAAGTGGCCTTTTCACAGATTTTGGCATGTTTTGAAGTTTGTCATTAAATGTTTTATATTGATAAATGTAACCGTTGGATCTATAAAGCTCCAGTAAAAAATCAAGAATAAAATATAAAAGAATCAGGGAAGGCATCGAATACCTATATCGGTATTCGAATATTCGCAAATCCATTCAATCGAATATTCTAATATTCGCATACAACGGCTGGATTGATTTAATTTCTATTACTCAGTTTCGTATCCAGTAGGGATATTAAATATAAATTGACACAGAAATACAATTGAATATACAATTGTTGTGTTGAAAAATAGAAAGAAAATGTAACTTAATTGTAAAAAACAAACTTTGAAAAAGCCTATTTAGGCGAAATATATCAGAAAAGAGTGAAACTTGTTGTGTGTTAACTTCCATAGTTTTGTAAGTTACATCCGTGTACTGAATACGAGGCTGTTTATTAATGTTGCTATCGAATAATTGTATCGCTGTTGGCTAATACTATGACCGATACTGTAATCGGGCACAAATAGAAGGAAAAACACCATGCCATATAATTTTATTTCTATTTTAAATTTTAAAATAACGATATCATGTATGTTTATGAAAAGAAACATATAAATTAGTTATGCAAATAACATCACAAAGCCTTTCGGTGTGGACTTAATGCGATTTATGCTTCAGTGTCGTCCTGGCTCAAGGCCACATAGTTCTTGAATCCTGAATTTATATCATTTGTTAAATTTGGATAATTCACATATTTTAATGTCTGTTCAGACTGTGATCACCGAAACTAAATTATTATGCGCAAGTTAAGTGAAGCTCTTAATTGACATCTTATTGACAAACAACAGTTTGGGACCTTTCTTATAGTGTGTATATTGCATTGCGCAATTTGAGTAATTTACACATTTTAATGGCTGTTCATACTGTGATCACAGAAACATAATTATTATTCGCCAGTCAATTGAAGCCGTTATTTGGCACACCATTGACAAACAACAGTTCGGGGCCTTTCTTAGAGTGTGTAAATTGCATTACGCAATCAACGCTGATACGGGTCGCGTTATCAGTTTGACACGAAGAACGTCACACCAAAAATGTTAATCGCAAATGATTTCGGGTGCCAATTAGTTAGCGGCTCGCAGGTCATTAAATATTAGGACAATTACGTTTGAAAAAAAAATATGCGAATTCCGATTCTATTATTCGAATACTGACCATTCAATCGAATATTCGAATATTCGAATAATTTTGCCATCCCTAAAAAAATAAGTAAAAAAGTAAACTTCTGCAGGGCTCGAACCACTGATCCCTGGAGTCCTGGAGTAAAATCTCTACGAATTAGACCGCTCGGCCATCCTGCCAAGTATGAATGGAAGACGTATTTTATACTTCATTTAAGCAATCTTCGTAGTTTCACAAAATATAACGACAACAACAGAACTCTCCAAATTTTTTAATCGTTTCGCGTTGCAACGCTTTATAATTTACAGGTTTTTAAATCGTCAAAAGATACATATAATGGCTGTATTAAAGCATGGTAAATGTTCAGTACGACTGTTTCCTCACAAATATCATAACTAAAACGACAATTTGCGAATCTGAAACAACTTCTTTCAATTTTGTCAATTTACCAAAAGGTGAAAATGCCCCTTTACAATGCGCACTAAAGTCTATAACGTTATATTTACGGTTGTATGGCTTGCATTATTCATGGCATGAGCGTAAATTATAATTTTGGTGAAAAAGGTAAATTTCTATTTCAGATGTTTTTACAATTTGTATTTACTGCTTACAAAGAACTGTATGTACTGGACATGTATTTCCCGTTTAATATGAAGAAGTGAAACTCCAGCTGCTGCAGCATTATTGCATTCTTATTATATACAATTTCTTGGTCCTTTATTTAAGGCAAGTGACCCAATGCCAAAACAGTACGGCACAATACAAAACAACATTAATGAAACAACATACGCACATAGTAGAATAAAGCTGGGGTCACCGCCTTGGGACGGTCATTTCAAAGCATTGGGGGTTTAAACCGGTTTTAGAGCGTTCAGCCTCACACTTGGCCCAGCAATATACATGATACATAGAAGTGAAAATAAAAGTTAACCTCAAAGCATTTCAACTCAAATTAAACAATAAAAAAGAGAATTAAAACGCATTCAATTTAATAACCATGAATAACTCAATTGTATAAAGGAGATCAGACCAACAGAGATACAACCTTTTGAGTAACGATGAAATGAAATTACGAACAAGTGTCAACTACATCCCTTCTTGTTACAAAAAGATTAAAGAAAATAGCATCATATAGTCAATTTTTCAGATCATCGTCGTGTAAATACAGGAAGAGGTAGCAATATTGGGTTTTAAAGATCCATATTACATAGCTTGGTTGTTTATGTGACTGTAATACACTACGAACATACATGTAAAAGAAAATGAATGTAATACCTAAAAAGAATAACCGTTTAGACTGAGGCGATAATTTATCAAAACGAAAAGTATGATTATAATGATAAAACATTAACACAAAACATAACAGCAAAAACAAAAATACAATGCGTTTTCAATGATGATAAAACGTTTAACGAGCAACGTAATCAAAAACATGTAATTTAGTTTATAGTAATAAAAAAAGTTGAAATAAGACTTAAATTTCGCAAACACGAAGACTAAGATCAGTTAAGAAGTTTATCGTCAATTACTAACGTCATATAAGATCGTTACAAGTTATGGGCAAGGTGATGTGTACATATTTTGCAACACAATGGTGATATCAGAAGACCATAGCATTTGGCTAAACTACAGCGCTAGAGAGGGGTTGATAGCATACAGGAATTAATTACATTTCTAGCTCTAGAATAGAAAGATATGCAGTGAAATTCAGATGATTAAATGCATGAAAGATTATCGTCTACAAACAATATTACTCGACGGACGGATGCATCGTTTGCAAAATATTATAAAAAACGTATTACTTAAAGTCACCAACTACACATATTGATGGATGAGCCTCGTGTATGCATACCAATAACAAACAACACGTGAAGTGGATAAATAATTATAAATATTTGAGAAGTTTAGAGAGTGTGTTAGTTCACTACGTTGTTCTTATTAGTATCAGAACATACAGCACATTTAATCAAACTGCTTTAAAACTTTTATTGAATTTACCAAAGTGATATGTTGGGCTAAATCTTCTCTAGAAACAAGACATTCCATAATTAATTTACACAAACATTGTGTCTTCCTTCTAACTTCAATACTGATAACCGGCGAAAAGATTTCATCCAACATCTTTTTATCACCGAAGCAAATCAGGGAAGATGTACGATATATCAATATAAATGTATTGTCCGGAGTTTTTTTCTTAATCTTGATTAAAACTTATCATCTCCTTAATTGTTTTTGCATAAATCATATCTTCCTATTTTGTACTAAGCATATAATACGATTGAATACACGTTAATTCACGTGCTATTAAATAATTTACATAACCGAACACAAATTATTATTTCGGAAATAAATGCTGTGTTATTTACGTCGTGTAATGCAACTGTTAATAACAAAAAGTTCGTGTACGATATATAAATGCCATTTCATACTGGTAATTTCTTTCTCTACTGATGTACAATATATGGTTTGTTATCGTGTTAAAACAAAGGTACACAAACTTGGTCAAAGGCAATACATGAATGAGTACCGCATATTCCGTCTGCTTGCCATCTATGGTCTGCTGTGCATACAATGTTGAAGAAATCACTATTTCGTTGACCATCATCCGTATACACAACATCACCATCCATACAGTGAACGATGGCGCTCGAATTTAGCGTGGTTTCATTGTATACTATCCGATGTATGCGTTCCGCCGCTTCACTATTTTGCCAGTTGGAATAAATGTTTGGGTCTCCACATTCTAAAATGTACCGTTTTAATCCATACATACATACATACATACATACATATATGCATGCATGCATGCATACATACATACACACATACATGCAGGCAGGCAGGCAGGCAGGCAGGCAGGCAAAAAGACAGACAGACAGACAGACAGTCAGTCAGACAGACAGACAGACAGACAGACAGACAGACAGACAGACAGACAGACAGACAGACAGACAGACAGACAGACAGACAGACAGACAGACAGACAGACAGACAGACAGACAGACAGACAGACAGACAGACAGACAGACAGACAGACAGACAGACAGACAGACAGACAGACAGACAGACTTACTGACGGACTGACGGACGGACGGACGGACGGACGGACTGACTTACTGACTGACTGACACACACACACACACACACAGACACGCAGACACGCAGACACATATACATATTACACACAGACACACATACATATTACACACAGACACACATACATATTACACACAGACACACATACAGACATACACACAGACACACAGCCACGCAGACACAGTTACACACAAACCCACATACAGACACACATACACACAGACAGACACACATACATACATACAGACAGACACACAGACAGATATACAGACAGACACACAGACATATAATTTATTTCGACTTGTACAAAGTGCATCGTCAACAACAAACTATGAAAACGTTAAGAGTTTTTATATAAAATGGTAGACTTATAAAGTAAAATTATCGTGTGTGAATCTCAACAAATGCGGATAGAACGGAATTAAGATGATTTCATACAAATTTTCAAAAGTTTTAATTATGCTTTTCCCTGAAATACAATTATTCATTCATATCTCTAATTTGTTTGTCTTTCAATTGAACAATATATTTGTAGCAGATACAACTAGTACATAATTAGTAAATGAGAAATTCTGAACATATATCAATGTTTTATTTGTTAAGTGTTATACTTTTTATTACATGCAGCAATGTAACGATTCATCGGATAGATTACCGATCTGATTGAAACATTCACCAAGGCTGTTAATTATATTGTGTATACTGCTACACATTTGTAACTGATTGTTCAATTAATATAAAATATTTATCTTTATTTTGAATTTGTTAGGGATTTTCTAAAGAGTTTTGTTCACCGATTTCTCTGCAAACGGCATTTACTGTCCATTGGTCACCGTTGCACGCTGCTAAAATAGTTTCTGTGTATCGATTTCCTCCATGTACACCAGCGTCATATCCCGGCTCACATTTAACCGTGTAACGACTTGTTGTCCGTGTATAGTTGAAAGGCTGTGTATGTTGCCACATCGTATCATTCGAGTTATTGATAGGGTCAGGACAATTAACACCTGAAAATGAAAATTATTAAGACTATGCATATTTGCTTGAAAGCAGGTATTTAGAAAATAATACAGGATTATTGATCACAGTGAACAATTTACAAAGAAAGAAAAAAAGAACGAATAGCAAAATACAGCACTAATTCCATGTGTGCATCTACGCTTTGTAAAACACTCGATCGATGTCTGATTATGAGTGTGACAAATTAATTTGACGATACAATTCAAATATAAGGTTGTCATGAAAACAGTCTGTATTGTATATTTTTGTGTAAACCATTTTAAATTACACACTTTAAGAACACACAAAGTTGCTTTGGCATTTAATTGCCGAACCTAATATTTGTTTTTATGTTTTGCTGTCCCCTACGATCATAACACTTTGGATCTATTGTTAAGAAGTTGTAGGGCATATGTTATTTAAAATCCAAGTATTAAATCATGAAAACAATTTAAATAATGAACGATAGAGTAAATTTCTCCGCGGTTAAACAAATATTATAAAAGGAAGCTGATTATTATCAAAACAGGTTGTATGTTATTTAAAGTCCAAGGAATAAATCATGATAACAAATAAAATACTGAACAAAAGACCGAAAATCTTAATGAATAACATATTAGTTTGCATGTGCAGAACTGTTGGATTGTTTTACTGCTAATTAATTTGGCTTGTTAACTGGTATGAGAGTATTTTAAAATGCGCCGATGTGTGTCTACGTGCGTGTCTTTTTTTGAAATTATAAAGCCTGAAAAGGTAACTTTGTTTGAAGAATCACGTTTTTGTGTATTTTTTAAAAGTCCATTTAAAGTGCCATTTCCTTATAACTGACAATGTACACGCAGTCGAGCATTTCTATTGTCTGAAAAATATATTGATCTTGTTCCGGTTGCTCAAAACTTGTACAGTCAATTAAGGTACATATCAGTCAACTTCATTCCCAAATGGTGTACAAAAACATATTATAAAAATAAGCGCATTATTCACATTGTTTGTTTCCATATAATGTGTATTTATTAAATTAATTTACGTAAATAGATCCAAAACACAAACGGCTGTAAGCTTAACTTGCCGTCAATGTTTCCAGCAACCATGCACATAAATATGCGATTAAAGTTATCTGTTATAATTTCTAATTTAAACAAAACTATTATTAGGCTGATTTTTATTCACACGTGTATGAGTGATTAATTATTGACGCGCCATAAACCTGTTTTCAACGTTATATTTTTGAGAATTTACCGTTCAGAAGTCGGTGACCGTCATTAGTATGGTTTATGTGTGTTGTATATATTGTATTATATTGAATTAACAAATTGAAACTTGCCTCAAATTAAGGTGATCATAAGAATGGCTTTCATGATAATAGTTCAAATATCTTAAAGGCTTAAGCCATTTTCCTTTTGTTTTCGAAATGAATTAAAAGGCTAAACAATAAGTTTTATTTCGAACTAATAATAATTAAAAAAAAAAGATTAACTAACACTAATATCAGTCAAAAAAGGGGGTCTCAACGATTATTTTAATAATGATAAGTATTCGGCCATTTCTTACGAATTCGATTGGAAGTCTCTAATTTGTATTTTATTTAAAGTGATATTATGGGCATTTGGCACTGTTGAATTGAGCTGAAAAGAATTAACAGGCCAAAAAAGTAAGTTAAAATGTGGTTACTGACTAATTATCTGCAACTCATCTTGCTACCAGTAGTTTATAAAAATATACTTTATATTCGATATTCTTACGGGACCCACCCAGTCCTGTAAGCCAAAATGATCCGTAAAACAAAATTGTGTCTTTGTGTCGTATGAACGAATCTGCACTTAAACTAAATTTAGGTTCAAATCGTTCATGCATGATCAGTTGTCAAACGAAAGTACGGTTGGTTTTCAAATGCATTATTTTTCTCTTTCCGGTATATTGTTTTAGTATGTTGATGCTGCATTAACAAATATAAGTGTATATGAAGTGAAAACACCAAAAATAAACAACGTTTGCGATAGACACCTATACACTGTAAGATGCCCATAATATCACTTTAATAGTAAAAACAGTATGGGTAAATATTAGGCGCTTATTTAAAAATAAAAGTGTCAGAATCGATTACTCTAGTGTTGTGTTCAGTAGATTTTGCTGTTTTTTGTTTAATCTTTTAGTGTAAGGCCGAGCTCTTTTTACAGTAAAAAAACTGCACAACATACGCTCATGAGACATACTAGAGAAAATATAATAATTATGTATAACCCCTCATTTCTCAACGATTATAGTTAATGTTGAAACGTACAATTGTATGCATGTATTTGTTGTATGAACGCAATGCATATGCACTTGATGTATGTAGTTACATGTGGTACTGTAAATACATTTTCACTTTAGTATTTGATATGTTCAACACAATACCATATTTCAGCTTGTTTTCATATAATGCATACTGAATAATCTAATAATCGACGTCGTTAACGGCCGAATATTGAAATACCAATTTTGATATTAGTGTTTAACCATATAACAACACAACTAAACAATGTAGGTACTCTAAAGTATCTCAGGTATATAAAACACTTAAGCTATAAGCATTAAATCATCGTAATCATCGTAATGTATATCAGGAAGAAACCTTAAGGCAGAGATTATAGAGTAAGGATGTATATTAAAGGGACTGTCAACCACGAATGGCGAAAAAAGAAAAGGTCTAAAATACCGTATTGTTTTACAATTATTAGCTTGTATTGATTAAAATATCACGATTGGTATATTACATTACTTGAAAAAATTCATTTTTTCAGTATATTCGGTAATAAAATGTCGCGATGTGAAATCGAAAGTACATCGCAAAAAATGGTGACATAACGATATACACTCTATAAATAACGCAAGTAGATTGATTATTTTATATATTAGATATTTACAATTCATAACGCATGCACACTTTGCATTCCTGCTTTTCCACGTGACGATGATGATCAATCTACTGGCGTTATTTATGGTTAACTGGTAGTTTACCAATCTCTTTCAAGACGGTTACATTACATTCACCTCTGTGATGGGCTCAGAACGGACTTTTGTTTATGAAAGCGTCTCATTTATGTCATGATCATTACAAGCGTTTATCATGGAAGTTACAGTATACTTAACAATCTCTTGAACGACGGTCACATTACATTCACTGCATTAAAGAAAACCATCTCATGCCATCGTCTCTTATATCAGTCTTAATTCATTATTATAAAATGGATATGGTTGTTTTGATGTTAAAAAACCTATATACATACATACGTCGAAACAATGCCTAACGTCACGTAATAAACATTATGTTCACTTGTTTACATGTGTGAAGTGCGTGGAATGATTATATCTGTGTAAATGGGCAATAAAATAGTTCCAAAGAGTTTCATTAAAACTCGCAAGTTTTTGCACGATGTATCGTAAAATTTAAATTCCTATTTCATTTTTTTACGCCTCTGATCCTAAAAAATCCAAATCAAATATACTTTGAATGCATTTGTTCGGTTTTGCCCAGTTTCTGGGCAATATGGCATGCTGAGCATTTCGCAGAGGTGTATGTGAGAGCAAGGAACGACAACTCTGCGAGGAGATTGGTAGTTACCTAGTAGACATACCCAGTAGAATGTATTACCAAATATACTGAAAATATGAAAACTTAACAACTTTTTCAAGTAATGTAATATAACAGTCGTAATATTTTAATCAATATAAACTAATAATTGTAAAAAAATACGGTATTTTACAACTTTTATTTTCTTCGTCGTCGTGGTTGCCAGTCCCTTCAAAATAATACATTGCTTCATTTTTACAAGAATAAGTTTATGCAAGAAATCACCATTGTTGACTCGGTCGATCGTTTCGCCCTCTATCTTCTCTTAGTAAGCGTGTTGTGTTTATGGCATGTGTGTTGTATGCATAGATGAAGTATACGACATTGGGTCCAGACATTTTTGCCGATCCGTTCGTACCACACAGACCGCATTAATTCAATATTCAGAGTATTGCTATTACGCAAATATTAACGCATGACCAATGTCCTAGAAACTCTTCGAGGTACATGTCAACTGATGGATTTATAATTAATAATCATCAATGTACACACTGTCAAGGTACGATTCATCGACTGCTTCTGTTAGTACGTATTAATAATATCTGATGAGCTTATTTTGAGTTTATTTTGTCTTTTACCTTAAATAACAACTCACAAATGGTTAATACGACCATTTAAACTATTTTATTTCATTTATGCTTGGACTGCATTTCATTATGCAATTGTTTCTTATTTTGTACGTGGATTTGTTCAGACTTCAGACGTAAAATACAACCACATCCATAGTTTAGTGGAGTATTATTTTTCTGTTATGTTTTCTATTAAAAATCCAGTTTATTATTTGTTCTAGTACGTTTAAATATTAAGACAGGAAGGTCAATGTCAGAGTTGACAATTTGGTCACAACATTTATAACTCTTTATTTACAAGGTACCCAAAACCAGATTGAAATCATAGCAAAATCAGAACAGCACCACGCCACCTTAAAACATTATCTCAAGAACACTTCCAGTAATTTCGAACTGAAAGATATAATCAGTGTACTTCACCAGCTCTCATTATGAATTTATTAAGAATGGTACCTGAGCATAATTTCATCAATACTCAGCATTATGGGTTATTTACATTACTTCAGAATCCAAAGTATACAACGATGCAATCACAATCTAGACATGCGGTCCTACCATCAACAACGAATAGACTGTTTGGCTATGAGCATGACTACAAAATCAAAACCAAATTGTATGCATGTGTCTATATCAAGTATGTCTATATTTAACTACCACCAACATAAAACGATTCATTATTGTATATTCCTAGTTTTTTACTGATAAGTTGTGCCCTTTTAAATGAGAAAGTAATCCGCCTAAAATAATTCAAACGTTAAATGAAGAATGATGAATGATTCAATGTTTCGACATCGACAACTGTAAGCTAAAGAGCATAATAAAGACTTATTGCTGCTGTGTACTTCATATCACAACTCTTTACAATTTCCTGATGTCGTTGTAACCTGGTATACACACATATAAGTATTAACTAGCGCAACACCTAAATGTATTGACAAGCGCTTTTACTGAAGTTGTACACTCCTCCATTTCTTTACTTGTGTACATGCAAAGCTTTGATAAATAGTTAGTATATTTCCTGTATTTCAAGCTTAACCGTGGTTCTCAACACAGTCTTATTGTTTTGTCGAATTACACACCGACGCCTGAATGTTAACATTCGTGCAAAGATATTTCAATACCCCGCAATGCATGACGGAAGGGAGAAATATTAAAGATAAATTTTAAATAAAAGTGTTGTTTTTTAATGTTTAACTTTAAATTATGGCATTGCGTTTTTGAAGGTAATTATTTTCATATCGTGTGCCACTAACCAACTCTAACTTGTTACAAATTGTATCAAGCTATTTAAAAACATTATGGACAAAATTATATATAAATTATAAAATAATGTACTCATTTGAAATATTTTGCCGTTATGGACATTATCAAAATTAGAAATGCATGGAAACTTGTGTTAAATTATCACATCTCGTAGCGGGTACTACATCGTATTGTCAGCCTTAAAAATTGGGGATGTAAACCGAAGTTATGACAATACGTTGTATAACCCTCTACGGGATGTGACATTTATATATACCAGCCTGTCGCTGAAACGAGGCCAATTGTAATAAACAGTACTGAAGGCTGAGTTTAACCGTTTTATATAAATTTTTAAATACATGATTGTTTGTTTGTGATTTACGTATAATTAAACGAATATAACGAGGAGGATACAAAGTGTTATCAACCGCCCATATGGAAAAATTTACCTCGAATGTGATTATATTTTTCGAGTTGACAAATACATGCGGTGGTATCACCCTCTATGTAGAATGAGAAACGCTGTTTTATTAGACAAAATTCAATATAACATCGATACATATTTCAAAATTATGTTACCTTTGAATTAGTATCGATGTGTTAAAACGTGGTAGCCAACTCTGGTACGTTAAACGTTTTGATTAATTTTGCAATGGTTTATTTGCATGATGATGAATGCGCTTGTACTTACTTTTTTCTTGACAAATAGAGAAGACGTCCCAAGACCCATTTTTGCACGCGATTGGGAAATGATCGGAATATAATTTAGGCACATTCAGGTATGCATGATAACCAGTCTGACAGTAGACGACAGCACGAACTGCAGACAACATCTTTATATGGTGAATATAAGGCCCAGTGGTTTCCCAGTTCGTATGGTTGTTGAGATCTGGACAACCTGGAAGACCATTGCATCGTGATTTCATACGACTATACAATATCAGTTGTTAAACACTCTTTTGCAATGTTGGACCTTTAATAACATTTGTAATCCCATCATAAAACTAACAGCATATTTAATAATTTTTTATAACAAACAAATTCAAACGTTTTGTACATAATGGGATGCCACATATCTCATATTTGTTTAATAATCGTTTGTTATTGTATTTTATCTTATGCTTTCCGGTGGTTTATAGAGAAATATCAGTGAAATAAAAATGGTATTTCACTGTTGTAAACAGTGAAAAATAACAGTGAAAAATACCGATAGAAATGACGTCATTTTTGACGAAATGACGTCATACATCCTGCGAAAATATCCAGTTAAACTCTTTTGCAATGAAAATTAATGGTGAAAAGCATAAAATAAAAAGAACATTTGTTGGATTCGATGGAACATCGATTCACTCGTGATCATAAAAAATACATATTTTCACTCGTGTCTGCGCCACTCGTGAAAATATTATTTTATATAAACACTCGTGAAATAAAATCGATATTCCATCGAATCCAACAAATATCCTCTTTATATTTTGCCGGATGCATGTACTGTATATAACCGAATACACTGGATATATATATATATATATATATATATATATATATATATATATATATATATATATATATGTTTTTGATTATTAGATTTAATGAGTTGATCATCTAAGGCGTATTTAAATTTAAATAATTAATTTAATTCATTATGAATGCATTACACCTTACGCCGGTATAACAGTAGTAAGCACGTAAAAATGACGTCGTGAGTATGAATAACGCGATATGTTTCCTCAGGCCATCTCTTCATGTTGTCTTAATAGAAACAACATTCGTAATAGTTGTATTGTATATGAACCGTAAATATAAAGCACACATAAGAAGCACATTGGTTGAAAAAAAATTAACTCTCCTTTAACGCTCCAAATATATATGACGTATTAGTAGGAACACAACTACGGGACTTGTGAACAGATATTGGCTTTTCTTTATTCTGTTACTAAATGAATTAAAGAGATAAGAGACAAATATCGGACGGGAAGAGGTTCAGTAGCTATACTTTAAATATAATACAGTAAAGCAGTATAGTATATACCATACTATTGTTATTTGTGAGACCAAATAAAACGTTGATACAGGAACACACTAGACTTCCATTTCAGAAGAAGTTGTACCAGAAAATGCACTCAACATAACTGTAGAAGCGATGTATGTGTTGTAACAGAAGTTTACGAAACACTGCAAATACTATAAAGTATTTTATATTGCAGCCCGTGTTTTAAATCAATTTTCAAATGGGGATTGCTCATAAACCAAAATGAATTAAGTTTGTTTTTTATTCCATCCTTAGTGCTATTTGGTTCTCTTATGTACACATTATTTTCGTTGCTGAATATGTGATAGAATGTTGCAAATCCATCGTCTTATAATTTAAAAGCTGTTTACAAGTTATTTTAATGCACTGATGATATACGTATATTCATTATAAAGTGGTTGAGTAAATAATATCCAATTTGTTAAAAAAACATTCACAATTATTATTATCGACCCGGAAAATGTAGCGTCTATACAGGAAGGACTAAAATATGATGATTTTAATCGACTCCAAACAATGAAGATACTAGGTGTATATCTTTATAGTATCTGCCTTAATGAATTATATGATTCTGATACAATTGTTTTACTTCGATCTATAATACAATTTTAAACAAATTGCACCAGCAATAAAGCAAGAAGAGGCATTCGTCTGTGTCCCATTTATTTCATTTTATAGCACTTATAATATGTTCTTCTGATATACTTAAATTGTATAAATGTAAATCGTTTAAAGCCATTGAAGTATAATAATATAAACTCACATAATTGTAATGTGTTCATGAACGAAACGACTAATATGTATAGGTCTATCATTGGCTGATTATTTCTTCTTTAAAAAGTTAGTTTATAATATTGATACGATATTGATTATTAAAATTTTTAAATTTAAATATTACCTTCATTCTCAGAGTTCGATAAAGCGCTACAGAACACTCCGATGTAAATGAAGACTAAAATTGCAAACATCGTTGGCGTTTTTAAATGCACTTCATTCGCTATAACACATTTTCTTCATTTCCGCCGGAGTAAATTGTTTCGTGTTATCTTATCACATTGAACTCTTTGAGTTGAGCGAGATGGTCACGTTTTGTAGCATATGAAATTATCTTCAAAACACTGACAATTAAATGCATCCAAAGGGCAGTATTTGGATTTTACATAACAGTTACGAACTATGGATTTTCATTTAACATAACTTTTTAATGTCAATTAAATTTTGTGTAAACTATGCAGGTTATGCGAAATGTATAGACTATGTTTAAAACAATTTTTGCAGTCAGTTGTTAAATGTTCACGAAAACATCAGACTACTCCGATATAGAAAGTTTCATAATACATTTACAAATTCATATGCAGCTTTTGACCTGTGTTCGTAACAGTCAAAATATGCATATTTTCTTTAAAGATGTTTTGTATCTATGAAGCTAACTTTATTGCAATCTAAATGTCCACATCCCCAAATCGCAAAAGACACCAACGTGTTGTTTCGTTCACGCGATATGGCTCGGACGTTAGGTCGTTGGTTGTCCATTTAGCACTTTCGGTATGTTTATATTTCAACAGATTATTGTAAACAAAGTATAATGCCATACAAATGCGGCCTTTTAAGACTGGACAATGTATGTTAGGTATAATATGTAAATGTTGATGACGATTTTGTTTATACGTGGGTACCGGAAGTGCGAGCAACGTGCATCGAGAAAGAAAGACAACGTTCCTGTACGTACATTCTATCAATATCTTCTTGTTTTAATTGACCTATTTTATACGATATGCATCGCGCATCGGAACGCAGCCTAAAGCTAGTCACGCCGTACAAGTACTTCCGGTACCCAAAATAGAAATCGATCCCTCAGTTCCGATTTATTATCATGAGCGACACAAATACATGTACATGTTCAAATGTAACACATATTATAGGCAATATCGTTACCGCGTAATTACTCTGCGTATAGAGGAAGTTTATTAGATTTATGTAGTGATATTTTAACATGTATTTGTTTGTTTAAAGAATATAGTTTTGGTTCAGTAGTACGTGTGTTCTAAACAAGTTCATGAACATAATAGCAAACAAATCTATATCTTTCTGAAAGGAGGGTAAATGCATTGGTTTATTGAGAGACAATACGTTAATAATCCATTCAAGAATTGAATATCTCTGAGACCGCACACGCTAAAATAAAAAATCTTAGTCTTGTACATTTTAAACTACCGTTAAAATTATATGTTCATGAGAAGTATTTACAAGCCTTTTAATACTTTAACTCGGCCGATAATCTCTCAAAGTATTGTTATTTAATACCCGCGAAAATATTAAAGTTAAAGACTGTAGATTTTGAGATCACTCTTATATTTATTCTTAAATCATTAGTTCCAGAAAGAAATATTTAAGTTTAAGGCAATTGAAATGTGTACTTGTAAAAAAGCTAACTCGGCCTTAAATACCATTTTTACATTTCATTACTAAATATTGGTTCAGAGACTCATAGGTTTTCAAATCTATTACGTTTTATTTAAAAATCACGTTAAATTTATCAACGCTGCTTCAAATATCGAAACTTGTTCATGATTAAAATGTTTTCAGTTCCATTGTGCGAAGTAATGAAATGTTGTGTATTGGAATCAAGCGGGCAGACACGCTGCAATAGCGAATGATTACGCCAGATAACAGAGTGAGACTAGCGTCTGCTCGATTGATGTCACGTGATATTGATTTCGTTTTCGTTGCGCGCTTAAGTACTGCGCATGCGTAGGGTTGAAAAAGCGGAGTTATTATCGCGAGTAACAGCTCGCAATAATAACTCCGCCTTTTCAGCCCTACGCATGCGCAGTCATAGCAAAAGCTCACATTCTAAACTCCGCCTTTTAAGCCGCACGCATGCGCAGAGTGCTAGCATCCCAGACAATCCCAAATAATCCGTTTTCAACCCAAAAAATCCCTACAAGGGATTGTTAGGGATTAGTCCCTTAAAAAACGGATTGTTAGAGATTAATCTCCAAAAATATTCATCCCTAAGCAACCTCTTATTTGCCTCTTATTTGCGGAACAAAATCCCTAACACCACTGTAAACATAAACATAGATTAATATGTTCAAAAATGTTTACTATTTCAGATCACGTAGATCTAATATCATGTAGTACATAAAAACTTAACTATCGTATGTTATTAATTATTGCTTAAAACAAAATGAAATATGCGTGTATAATAAAAGATAATTCAAAACTCTTACCGAACTTTGGTCTTATAATGTATTTAGCTTCAAATCCTGAATAATTATGTGTTTGTCTTATCAATCGGCCGTTGTCGTTATTTTTTGTTATTCTACTGGCTGAAGTTTGTTATGAGACGTCGACGTAAAAAAGGCGGCGAAGTTAACGTGACGTCATGTTTTTTAGCGCCAAAAATAAAAACGCGCTAAATATAAAGTTAACATTTTAACAATTAAAAAAAACAAAGAATTTAAATATATATTTAATTCTTACAGTGCCCTCCATGAAATCTCCAACTTTTATATCATAAAAAAATAGTCAAAATTCAAAATCCATACAAAATACACTTATCAAAAGATCATGTATAATAAAATGTTCTATAGAAAAACTATCAAAAAATGTAAATATTCAAAATACCATAAAGCTAAATCTAAGAAAAGTATTGTGTATGTAAACATCTTAATCAGTGCCCTCTAATAAACATAACTTTGTTATAGGTCTTAAAAGATTTGTGCTTCTAGTTTGAACGTTACATTTTCGTACAAGCCCATCCCTGCCCTGAAATACTTCGGTCACTCTGCCTAATGGCCACTGCCCCCTGGGGATGTTGTCATCTACGACCAGTACTATGTCACCGGCTTGTTAGTTTCTGGTTTTCCTTTGCCCTTTTGGTGAATTTGAAGAGTGGGCAAGTATTTCCAGAATACGTCGCTGAGGTATTGTATTTGTTTCTTCCATCTACTGCTATATGTGTCGTCTGCTTGGAAAACTCCTCTTGGTATACTGTGATTACTTTTCATTAATAGTAGCATGCTTGGTTTCAATGCTGAAATGTCTTTTGGATCGTTGCTAACGGGGTTGAAAGGTCTGTCATTTATAATCTTTTCGGTCTCGGCAATCAATGTTAATAATTTCTCGCATGTTAATAGCTGTTCATTTGCAAGGGATTTCAGTACGGTGCGCGTGGATCTGATCATGCACCCCCATGCTCCACCCATGTTTGAACATATATGGTGGGTTAAACTTCCATTCTAGGTTGTTCTGCAACAAATATCTTCCGATATTTGGCTGGTTCCACTCTTCTATAGATTTCTTCAGTTCTTTATCTCGGCTGACAAGATTGGTACCATTATCACTGAACAATTTTTCAAAATATTCTCGTTTGCTTGTAAATTGTTGGTAAGCCGCTAGAAACGAATCAGTGGTCAAGCTGTGAGCTATTTCTATATGGACCGATCTCGTCGTCAAACAGGAAAACAGGCAACCATATCGTTTAACGCTGGATCTACGTTGTCCACGCCTACGAATGTAAACGGAGGTTTGTCAGGTGTCGTCTGCTCTTGGGTAAGTGGTGCCATCTGCTGGGTGATTAACGGACTGTGCTGTCTCTTGCAAACAATACATTTTCCAATCGTCTTTTTGACAGCGCTAGGACCACGTAGTATCCACACTCCGGGTTTGCGGATACTTTGATAACAGACGGCACTTCGATACCAGATAACAACAAAAGCCACGCGCGAGAGTTGAGTTCTTCAGCATTTTTGCATTTATGTTCTGTTCATTTGGTTTTCAGACACGTAACATTGTTTGGTCGATTAATGGTATAGTACTTCGTATTGCGGAGCAAGAAAGTTGTGAAAAAAAACAACAGTGGATTATAAAAAAGAGATAACATTTCATCAATAATCGTCATTAATTCGATGATCAGTACTTATTTCAACAAAATAAAAATAATTGGAAATAAATCAAGAACGTTCCAACTTATCGAAATAAAAGATCAATATGTCCATTAATGTTACAAAATGTTAAATTTTAGTTAAATAACGTATTTGAGGAAATTCAAATGTTTGAAGAGTCGGATGCCAAATTTTTATGGACACTTCTTTTACCGATCATCTCAAAGACAATGGCACTTCGTTTCCAGATAACTCGACACTTTTTGCCAGATATAGCACACACTATTTAGTGAATCAGAAATGCAGAATTCGCTGTGGAATACTGCTATAGTAAGCAGGCAATAAATAAAAATGTATGTACTGACGTTAATTAAAAACGAATTACCGAAACATGTTCTTATCCCATTGGAATATTATAATAAAAGGTTGGAAGTTCAACCCACCATATATGTTCAAACATGGGTGGAGCATGGGGGTGCATGATCAGATCCACGCGCACCGTACTGAAATCCCTTGCAAATGAACAGCTATTAACATACGAGAAATTATTAACATTGATTGCCGAGACCGAAAAGATTATAAATGACAGACCTTTCAACCCCGTTAGCAACGATCTAAAAGACATTTCAGCATTGAAAACAAGCATGCTACTATTAATGAAAAGTAATTTCAGTATACCAAGAGGAGTTTTCCAAGCAGACGACACATATAGCAGAATATGGAGGAAACAAATATAATACCTCAGCGACGTATTCTGGAAATACTTGCCCACTCTTCAAATTCGCCAAAAGTGGCAAAGGAAAACCAGAAACTTACAAGCCGGTGACATAGTACTGGTCGAAGATGACAACATCCCCAGGGGACAGTGGCCATTAGGCAGAGTGACCGAAGTATTTAAGGGCAGGGATGGGCTTGTACGAAAATGTAAAGTTCAAACTAGAAGCACAAATCTTTTAAGACCTATAAAAAAGTTATGTTTATTAGAGGGCACTGATTAAGATGTTTACATACACAATACTTATCTTAGATTCAGCTTTATGGTATTTTGAATATTTACATTTTTTGATAGTTTTTCTATAGAACATTTTATTATACATGACCTTTTGATAAGTGTATTTTGTTTGGATTTTGAATTTTGACTACTTTTTTATGAGATAAAAGTTGGAGATTTCATGGAGGGCACTGTAAGAATTAAATATATATTTAAATTCTTTGTTTTTTTAATTGTTAAAATGTTAACTTTATATTTAGCGCGTTTTTATTTTTGGCGCTAAAAAACATGACGTCACGTTAACTTCGCCGCCTTTTTTACGTCGACGTCTCATAACAAACTACAGCCAGTAGAATAACAAAAAATAACGGCAACGGCCGATTGATAAGACAAACACATAATTATTCAGGATTTGAAGCTAAATACATTATAAGACCAAAGTTCGGTAAGAGTTTTGAATTATCTTTTATTATACACGCATATTTCATTTTGTTTTAAGTAATCATTAATAACATACGATAGTTAAGTTTTTATGTACTACATGATATTAGATCTACGTAATCTGAAATAGTAAACATTTTTGAACATATTAATCTATGTTTATGTTTACAGTGGTGTTAGGGATTTTGTTCCGCAAATAAAAGGCAAATAAGAGGTTGCTTAGGGATGAATATTTTTGGAGATTAATCTCTAACAATCCGTTTTTTAAGGGACTAATCCCTAACAATCCCTTGTAGGGTTTTTTTGGGTTGAAAACGGATTATTTGGGATTGTCTGGGATGCTAGCACTCTGCGCATGCGTGCGGCTTAAAAGGCGGAGTTTAGAATGTGAGCTTTTGCTATGACTGCGCATGCGTAGGGCTGAGAAGGCGGAGTTATTATTGCGAGCTGTTACTCGCGATAATAACTCCGCCTTTTCAACCCTACGCATGCGCAGTACTTAAGCGCGCAACGAAAACGAAATCAATATCACGTGACATCAATCGAGCAGACGCTAGTCTCACTCTGTTATCTGGCGTTATCATTCGCTACTGCAGCGTGTCTGCCCGCTTGATTCCAATACACAACATTTCATTACTTCGCACAATGGAACTGAAAACATTTTAATCATGAACAAGTTTCGATATTTGAAGCAGCGTTGATAAATTTAACGTGATTTTTAAATAAAACATAATAGATTTGAAAACCTATGAGTCTCTGAACCAATATTTAGTAATGAAATGTAAACATGGTATTTAAGGCCGAGTTAGCTTTTTTACAAGTACACATTTCAATTGCCTTAAACTTAAATATTTCTTTCTGGAACTAATGATTTAAGAATAAATATAAGAGTGATCTCAAAATCTTCAGTCTTTAACTTTAATATTTTCGCGGGTATTAAATAACAATTCTTTGAGAGATTATCGGCCGAGTTAAAGTATTTAAAGGCATGTAAATACTTCTCATGAACATGTAATTTTAACGGTAGTCTAAAATGTACAAGACTAAGATTTTTTATTTTAGCGTGTGCGGTCTCAGAGATATTCATAACCGATGCATGCTTTTTTTTTTACTTTTTTACATATCCGCCTTTGCCTAAAACGTTCATATTTCAAAATTAACATTCTATGTTAGAACAATTAGATTTAATATAAAAAGCTATGACCGAAAATAAAAATTTATATTTCTGTATTAAATTTTCCAAATAAAGTGTTAATTTTAGAATAAACTTTACAACAGAAAACAAATATATTGCTTTTAGTTTCGTTTATAACGTAAAAATAATATTAGCAAAAAATAAACATTTTGAATACACTACTCTTAAAGGGTGTTATGTCTGTGACACCACATGTCTACGCATGTGTTGATAAGATTATCACGCTAAGATGATTGAAATCTCGTCGCCGGGCGTGAACATCCAATAACCCTAATCTTTGTTTATTTATAAATCTTTGATCATCATCACACTTTTTTACTGCAAATATTTGCTGTAAACAAAATGTTTAACATTGTTACTTGTGACAATTTGCTCATAGTTTATCATCATCATCCTATTAACATCATTATCATTATCGTTTTCAAATAATAACCCAAATACAAAATAGGAGTGATTGCTTGTATTAGACAGGACTTCGAAATACAAATGCAAAAAACAATTTTTCTGACGCTTGTATGTGTTACATTTTCAACAGAGATCGACCTCAATGGGACCGCTCAGTTGATGAATTTCGAGACGACTTTAGACGGGGTAACATCCTTGCTCAGATGTCTAAAGAACAGAAACGATAATATGTAATGATGTAGGGCATATACTTATGAATACTTAACACGCACAAGTATGGCATGTAAACAGTACACATATATTTATAACAAATTCGGCGGAAAGTATATAACTAAAATAATGAGTTAAGCCTAAGTCTGACTATTGCTGGTAGAGCCCCGGTTCATCCCGGTTTGCTATCGCCGGTCGACCGGCGAGAACCGGGATGATTCATATAAATTATTTAACGCGGTCACACTATTTCCCGGTGCCGCCCCGGTTGAAGACGGTCAACAGCCCGGCAGAGTCCCGGTCAACCCCGGACTGGCTACGGTTCATCCCGTTTAAGCCCCGGCAGAGCCCCGGTTGTCGCCGGGTATGCCCCGGTTGAGCCCCGGTGAAAGCCGGCAGCGTCCCGGTAGAGCAAAGACAGTGTCACGGCAGAGCCCCGGTATACCGTAACTCCGCCGGCACTCACCGGGGCTATACCGGCATTAGACCCCATCAACGCTACGGCAACGCCCCGGTTTAACCCCGGTCGTCGCCGTTAATACCCCGGTGAATGCCTGTTAACTTATGTACGGTAGCTATACAAGGACTATGTCGGCATTCACCGGGGCGTTGCCGTAGCTATGGCGAGGTCTGCATAGTCCCAGGTGGAGCTACGATGCCATCCCGTTTGTTCCCGTTGCCGGTCCTTGCCGGAGACTCCCGGTTCATCCCGAAGGTATTTGAAATTTAATACTTTCTCGTTGAAGCCCCGGTTCATCCCGGTAGAGCCCCTGTTCATCCCGGTAGATACCGGATCACGCACCGGGGCTCCGCCGGCGTCATAGTGAGACTGGGTCTTTACGGTTTCAATAAACTGATCCCCGCCGATGCCCAAAGTGCACACACGACGCCCCCAACGGCCATCAATCACGTAGAGTTGCTTAAATAAGATAAATTTAGATTTGTGAAACATTAATTTGTTTAAAGAAGCTGCTATTATCTGCAAGGTTCATCCACCATCACCAATGAAGAGAAGTGTACATGACTTCACGTACACCCCAATGTCCCATGCAATAATCTGAAATAATGAATGATTCAGGTAAAAGCGCGTGTGGGATACGCAACCCTAACTGCATATGACAAAACAATTTTAACAGCTATACTTCACCGACGTCAACATCTAACCAGTCACACCAAAACGAAATAATAAGTTATCGTAAAATAAGCATAATATTTTAAAATTTAACGTTTATTACGTAAGCAAACAAAAAAGTATAATACTGACATTTAAACATACCAAGATTTCAATAATTATGCTGGAAGTACTCTCCAGGAAGTGTGATAATATACAGTACACATACACAATATGAATAAAAAATAATAATCAAAATAATCAAGAAAACTTAGCTGCTTCAGACTGAAATAAAAATACACCCATAGACTTGTTATGTTAATAAATCGACATACCGGTTCGGAATCCATTTTAAACTTATTGGCGGGTGCACACAGCAGCGGATAATATGCCAGGTTAAAAATAGATTTTACATCCGGTGATGCGGATTTTGACACCCGACGCATATATACACGTCGCTCTTGGTTACTGAAAAATTCCCACGCACGGATTTCAACCGTCTTTGTTTACAATCAAATAAGTGCACGAGTACTGGAATTGGTATAGCGTTTTTTAAAGGCGTATGTCCAGGCGTGTGCCGGGAAAACAGGGCGTAATGCATTGTTTTATTCAGCTCTATAATAGTTATATCAAATATGTATGAACGGTCGGTGAACATTAATCCGGTGTTAATTTTTGAAAATATTGAGGCGTTCATTAATTATGGATATAAAACGGAGCATTAATCCGAATATAAAAAAAAACCCGGGCGTATTGCATATTAGTTCGGAGACATGACTCCCAAATGACCAACAGCTGTTTCATATGTAAACGAGATTAACACGAAATACATACCTATCTATAATAAAGTTTATATGCGTACTTCAATATTATAGTTTTATAGCATTTTATGTGGTGCAATATAAGTGTTTTCTTATGAAAGAGCTGTTGGTCATTTGGGAGTCATGCTTTGTTGTACATATACATGTACACCTTAATTTAGATTAAGCAAAATAAAACACTAGGTATTTGTCAAGATCCATAAGTGTCAAAAACATGCGTGGCGTAAGAGAGTAATCGTGCGCAGCGAGACCTGCTCTTATAGAATTGAACCTCTAATTGCTTTCTTTCGAAATAATGTCATGTCTCCGAACTAATATGCAGTTTGTCGGTAGGTTTTTTGTATAATTCTACAGTAAAATGATTAATACCGTCGAACGTCTTATATAACACACACTAACTGTTGGCGTTAAGTACGCGATAAAATATATAAAAATAAAAAATAATAATATAACAATTAATAAAAAAGATAACTATTGATTTCCTCAAGTGAATATGTGTTCCTAAATATTCGCACCAATGCGGAATTTATCCAAGACAGTTAATTCGCATAAAACCTTATTACATAGGAGAGATCTGTTTATCATTTGGAAGTCAGGTCCCAAAATGTGTTTTAAATGGAACTTAGTACCAAAATGGGGGGGTTAACGCGTTTTAATTCGGAAATAAATGAATTCAAAGACATCAAACGCGTCGAGATAATAAAATAATCTTGATTTATGTTATAAAAACGCGCAAATCAGTATATGTTTTAATGAAAAATTACAAGGCAATTAATGCAAACAAGGGGAAAGTATTGACCCACTAAGAAAAAAATACGTCAGATTACGACTTATGCATTGCAGTACTGGTATGTATTTTTAAAGTGCCATCCTACGATATTTGACAAGTACGTTTTAAAAATTATTGGTGAGGCGGGGAAGGTGGAGGCGTGCGTATATTATTAACCCGATACGGTCAATACATGGAAATTAATTACAAATGCAATGAAAATAAATGAAATTTAATTTTATTTAAAAAATATTTAATTTTTAATTTAATGTTGTTTGGTTGATAATTTTATGTAAAGCTCGTGTATGTATTTATGAGAAACATTATGTTGTACATTCTGTGTTAGTCTTATACACAAAGAAACTGGTACAGGTTTCTCAACTGAAAATCTGCAGAAATTCTACATTTAAATTGAGATAAACATTGAAATATTTCAGGCCGTGGTAAACTTTCTTATTGAACAGTTCATGTATACCTTTGCCATAATCTAAAATTGTTAGTATGTTTCTAAATCAAGTATCAATTTGAAATTAAAACAAAAACTATAGGTTGAACAAAAAATGATCTATTGATATTTAACTGTCCCGGCGATGTTTTCTCTATTCCTAAACTGATCTATTTCTTAATAAACTTTTCCAAATAAAATTTATAATTTTAAGATTGAACTGCAAACAGAAAACAGTGAAACATTAATGTGCACTGGTGTACAATTAATAAATTAATAAATTGTATTCTGCATAAAACCGACACAATTAAAACCTCATCTAAAATTAGTTGTATACGCCCGCCTACTCGTTTACGGCAGTGATTAACTCCGCCTTTTCATCCGTATTCCCCGCTGACATCGACTGCGCATGCGTAGAGATTATTTAATCGCTTGAAGAGATGAAGATGAATTCATCCCTTGCGCTGCGTTGCGATGAATTCATCCCTTATAGGGCTTAATTCATCCCTTGTGATGAATTCATCCCTTATGGGGCTTAATTTACCGCAATTAACCCGTCAATACCGCTGGAAAAGGTTTAATACAGATTAATTCGGATGAAAAGAGGTGAAAACGGATTTATCTCTAAAAATAGACTGAATGAGGGTTAGGGATTCTAAAGAGATTAATCCCGGAACAAAATCCCTAACCCCACTGTATCTTTTTTACTCAATCAAAGCGAATAAATGAGTCGCATTGCGATTCTAGAGAGGCGTTCGTATCGTCGAAACATGTAATCTTTCTGACAGTGTATATGGCCCACAAAACATATGAATGTACATCAACACTAACCCCATACAATTACATTAAACTATGCATATTAGCGGAGACGTTGTATAAAGCATGCCTGTCAATCATTGCCTTTCGGGCGAACACTCACGATGTGCAGCCTCGATTGCGCCATTAGGCCTCAGTTCCAGCTCCGACTCGCCACACAGCTCCGACAGATCAGCGCTACCCTTGAGTTATAACACTAAAACAATAGATTCTCCATGTCATTCCCATATGTCATTGCTGACTTTACCAAAACGGTAAACATTATTGCAAACATTCTTAAATGGCTGCAATGAACGCATATAGTGGAGTGTGTCTTAATTGCCCAATTCTTAAATAGCTGCATTGCATGCATATTGCGTAATTCGTATTCATTGCAGATAGATGGCTAGATTAAACATGTAACAAATTAGTAAAATACATATAAAAGGAATATGAAAATAACACTAAAAAATATGTCATTATATGCGTTTAGAACGTTCGTTTTTACTAATTGTCTGTCTTATAACCGGTGTGTACATATAAAACATGAATAATATTGTTTACTCAATCAAAGCAGATAAACGAGCCGTATAGCGATTCTAGAGAGGCGTTCGTATCGTCCAAACATGTAATCTTTCTGACAGTATATATGGCCGTCAAAACATGAATTTACATCAACACTTACCCTAAACAATCACATTAAAATATGCATATTAGCAAAGGCGTCGTATAAAGCATGCCTGTAAATAATTGCCTTTCGGGCGAACACTAACGATGTGCAGCCTCGATTGCGCCATTTGAGCAAGGTTCCAGCTCCGAATCGCTATACAGCTCTGACAGTTCAGCGCTACCCTTGAGTTATAACCCTAAACCGAGAGACTCTCCATGTCATTCCCATATGCCATTGATGACTTTGCCAAAACGGTATACTTTATTTCGAACATTCTTCAATGGCTTCACTGCACGCATATAGTGGAATGTGTCTTAATTGCCCAATACTTCAATAGCTGCATTGCATGCATATTGCGGAATTCGTTTTCATTGCAGATATATGGCTGGATTTCATGCATATAGCGGAGTTCGTGGCCTTTGCCTGTTGCTTCAATAGCTGGATTGCACATGTATGTAATGGAATGAATTTTGTGTAGCCTGCACAATGTATTTCGTGCAATATCTAGGTAACGAAGAAAATTGTGAAGACCTTGCATAATGTATTATGATCGGATAATACGTTGCATCATGTTCCGTTATTGAAGGCATTTAGTATATAATCGTTGTTTATAGGATTATTCAACTGAAAATTGCTGTTGTTAGTTTTCTTGTCATATAGCAAAGAACAGTGTGCACACTATGGTTATAGCTAAATCATGACCAAAGCGTACCTATTATAAGAAACTTTTGTGCAGTTAATAATGAAAGCCTTGATGATAATGTATTAACAATTTAATAATTTGTTTACAGTTAAATGTTATTTGTGATTTATAATACAAATATACGGATAAGTATGGCTATTTAACACAAAACTTCAATATTGGAATATCCGTTTCTTTCGGACTATTGTTAGTACGCATTGTCTTTGATTAAATGTATGATTTGTTTCCGATAGGAATCTCTTAGGTTGCATATCATATTCATTTAGATTTAACGTTGTAAATATTTGCCATGAAATATAATTTCAGTATATGTCTTGTTCTCGTGTATTTCATGTATATAGTTTATTACATAATTACCTATTTCCTGACACGGTAAGTTTAGCACCCATGTTCCGTTTATTCATGTGATAATTAAGTGATCTTTCTACATCTGAACATCTGCAAAGTATAGTTTATAATAGCTGACAATAGAATACCGATGTTCCGTTATTGATTGCATTTAGTATACAATTGGTGGGTGTAGGATTATTCAACTGAAGATGGTTGTTGTTGGTTTTCTTGTCATAAGACAAAGAGCAGTGTGCACACTATGGTTAGAGCTATAACATAACCAAAGCCTACCTATCTCATACACTTATATTGAATTATGTGTGCTGGCCATATCGATCATATGTAACCGTATAATAATTCGCTTCTCACTTCCCTTGGATATATTCAATGTATGTTCACCTACGCATGTTCAAGGCGTTTGCCGCCATTGCTATTTCGGCAATTTCTTAGACGTTTATACCGGTTTATAGCCCACATGGTGTAAGTTTTCCACATGTTATCAATGCTATATAGCTTGTTTTTTGTTAAGGCAGTAATTATTTTTGAGGTATATTCTTTCATTCAGATTTTTTCAGTAAATGTTAATCGTACTCAAGTTACGTCGTACCTAACCTTTCGACCCAGTCGAGGCTATATGTCCTATTTGTTAGGGTAACTTCAAAAACTTTTCTTTATTAACTATAATATTATTTATTACTTCGGTATAGGTTGTATGTTTTACCTTTTTTCAGTCAATTAAAGTTTTGTTTTATTACAATACATTATTGTCAATGTATTTTACTGCAGAACTGAACGTTTTATTACAATACATTATTGTCAGTGTATTTTACTGCAGAACTGAACGTTTTTTTTTATTTTGTTTTGCAGTAATTTACCATACATCAAGTTGAATTTGAGATTAAATACTGATACCATCACATACTGTTTTTCTTTTTCGACCGACCTGGTTCGCTATCTGTTTCCAGAACAGGATAGTTAATTGACCTAAACTTGGCTTATAGCAGATGGAGACGACTGGTATTGGACATTGAACTACATCCACGTTCAAATTGGTCACACTCAAGTTTCATTTGCAGTTATACCGGACTTTAGAAAGTTTTTGTATGTAAACACGGCGTGTACGTCCGTTATCTCCCAAAGGAATGGCTATTTATGAAGAAAGAATTGATGACTTTAGGAAGCGCTGTTCTGCTTTATAGCGCAAAAGTGACTGAAAGTTTGGATAAAGTAAGTAGTTTAAATTATTAGAGTATTGTTGGTGAAATTAATCTGATTGAACAGCAATTACAAGAAACATATGAAAGTTGCGTGAAAGTTAAAGACGCATTTGAAGTGTACTTAAATCTGTTAAAAGTGAAGCAAGTCTTGCAGAATTATCGGCTCTCACTACAGACGTGTTGCTACAGGAAAAAGCAAAGTTACAAGCGCTGGAAAAGATTGACCAAATTAAACAATCAATATTGAAAAAAGACATGTCAAGCATGAAGCCAAACTCTCTTCATGGTAGTGTGAAGACACACAGTTCGCAATCCTCTAGGAGTGAACTCATCGCATTGAAACAAGCAGAAGCCGAATCTGCCAAGATTAAATTGAAATATACTCAACAAGAAGCAGCTTTTTTGAAACAAAAGGCAGAATTAGAAGCGAATCTTTAAGTTCTTTCTCAGCAAAAGGCGTTCGAAGCCGCGGCTGAGGAAGTAAATGTACTACAAAAGAAAGATGTCGACGGCTCTGATGGGTCATTTTGAACCAAACGTTAAATTCAAATTGCAAACTTTGCCTGTTGTAAAACCTGACGATCTAGTTCAAGATTACATAAAAAATGCACAAATAATCCCACAGTGTCTGACACAAATATTGGAGACAATCTGTGAAAATTCCTCCTTTAAAAAGACTGGGCTCTGTCGCGATTGACTATATTTATTGACAAAGCGGAGTCTTATCAATCCTGGAAATCGAGTTTCAAGAACGTGATTGGCGAGATGGATACAAGCGCTTCTGAGGAAATGGATTTGGCTGTGAAGTGGCTGGGGCTAAGTTCTCGACAGCGTGCGGTTAGCTTGAGATCATCGTACCAAAGAGATCTAGCCTTAGCATGAGAGAAGCTATGGTCTCGACTTGTTAACGTTATGGAAAAGTGTTCACCAATCTATCACAAGGCGAATTGAATCATTCTCTCGACTGACCTATAAAGACCCAAATGAATGGTATTAGCTTAGTGATTTGCTGAAAGAAATACTTGCCTTGAAAGAAGACAATGAGTACTCAACGGCTCTATCGTTTTATGATTCCTCGATTGGCTTAGCACCTATACTAGCCAAGCTTCCAACAAATGTTCAAGAACGGTGGGCAGCCGACGCCAACGATTAAAAGAAGAAACATATCGTAAGTTTCTCTCCATTCACTGCCTTCGTGGAATTTATATGAGACCAGGCTACTATTCGTAACGATCCAAGTCTGCGAACAGCACCTAGACATCCGGAGCCTAAACACGGAGCCTCACGAGCAGTATTTTCGCGCAAAACCGATATTCCTACATCACAAGGAAACAATATGATTTATGTGTCCTATTCATAAAGCTGAGTACGGCTGAAGTGAGTGCAATGTGTTTAAGAAAAAATCCTTAAGTGATAGGAAGCAATTTGTTAAAGAAAGACGCCTGTGTTTTAAATGTCTGAAACCAAAGCACAGAGTTCAAGAGTGTCCAAATACGGTGGCATGTTCATATTGTAACAGCGACAGTCACATGGGTGTGATGCATTAAGATTTGTTCGGTACGTTCCACAGAGAGGAAGGTGTGAAGACCACTCAAAGTAACACTATGAACAAGGAAAACAGTCTAGTGGGTCCACCAAAAGTCACAAGCAGATTTACACGTGTTAATGATGTAGATTACAAATCTTATGCAAAAATTGTTCTTGTAAATGTATGTGTTGATAGTAATCCTGTCAAAAAGCTTAAATGTTATGCTATTGTAGATGAACATTCACACAAGACGTTGTTCAAAAGCTTTGCATGTTGATTTTCCTGAAGAAGAATTTAAGGTCAATACTTGTACTGGAATGTCCGTTACAAAAGGTCGTTACTGTACAAAATGTATTGTACCTACTGTTGATGACATTGTTTCTTACAGCTTACCTTGTGTCATTGAATGTCCGTATATACCCATAACAAGTCTGAAATGTGCACAACCAATGAAGTGAGACAGATTTCTCACATTTCGAATGTGGCCAGTTCCTTGTCCTCTTATGTTTCCAACGTTGACATACTTATGCTGATAGGTAGGGATGCGATTGATGTACATCAGTTGCATCAGACGATTGTAGGTCCACCAGTGAAACCCTTTGCGCAACGTATTGGTCTCGGCTGGGTGGTTGTGGTTGAACTTTGTCTAGGTGATTTTCATGCCCAAAGTAAGGTAAATGTCAATAAGACCCAGGTGTTGTCTAGTGGTAGACAATAATTGTTTAAGCCCTGTGATACAGTTTTTACTGTAGTTGACTCGTGTTATATTTATGACCCTGTCTTTGTCTAGACGGCCGATGAAAATAAATCAAACTTTCTCGGTTGATGATCGAACCTTTATTGACATCATGGATTAGGCTATGCACAAAGACAGTAGTGGAAATTGGATTGCCCCTTTACCATTCAAGAGTCCCATAGAACGTTTACCCAAAAATCGGCAGTTTGCCTTGAAACGTGCTCGACTTGTACATGCAAGCTTTGCTAGGAATCCTGTAAAGAAGGATCTTTGTGCTGAGTTCATTTCAAAGATAATTGATAACGGACATGCAGAAGTTGCCCCTCATATGTCTACTGTTAGGAATGGGCAATTCAAGAATGTTGGTACTTGCCTATCTTTGGAGTTTTTCACCCGAAGAAGCCCAATCAAATACGTTGTGTGTTTGATTCCACTGCAGAATTTCAGGAAACCTCTTTGAAAAAAGTATTGCTCAGTGGCCCCGACCTGACAAAAAGTTTGATAGGAGTTTGTTTTGATGAGATTTAGGCAAGATCAAATCCCTGTTACAGTAGGTATATAGCAGATGTTCTATTGCTTTCTTGTGGATGAGCAGCACCGAGATTATAACAGGTTTTGTTGCACAAAGCCTATGATCCAGATAAGGAATTGATAGATTACCACATGCGTGTTCATGTTTTTAGAAATAGCTCTTCCCCGGCTGTGGCAACTTACGGCCTTCGTAAGTCTGTCGTAGAATGAGACCCTGATATGGTCGACTTTGTGAATAACAACTTTTATGTTGACGACGGCTTGACCTCAAAATCTTCACCAGCTGACCTGATAAACCTGATAAAGCGTACCCAGAATGGTTTGCGCATACATAAGGTGGCTTTCTGTTAGAACAGATGATCTTGCCAAATAATTGAAATGTCATTCTTTTGGAAATGACACACTTCCTGTTCAACGTAGTATAGGGATCAGTTGGTACTTAGACAGTGACTGTTTTTCATTTAAAATTGAAACCTCAATGTGTCATATCACTCGAAGAGGCATTCTATCTACTGTTAACAGTTTGTTCGACCCTTTGGGCTTTGTTGCCCCAGTGACTGTTATTGGTAAGCTCATGTTGAGGTCACTTACCTGTAGTGGTAGTGGTTGGGACGGTACTGTACCCCCTGACGTCGAGTCAAAGTTTTATCTTGGAAAGAAGCCTTGCATGAACTTGGTGAAGTGCAAATACAAAGAGCTTATTTCCATGCGCCTCTTGCTAAGTTCATTTCGTTTGAGCTTCATGTTTTCTCAGACGCTTCCGAAGTTGCCATTTCAGCAGTTGCATACGTAGTTGCCATATGTCTTGAGAGTAGGGTATGTAGTTTCGTTATGGGCAAATCGAAAGTAGCTCCGCGTAGCGGTCATACCATTCTACGGTTGAAACTATGTGAATCTGTACACGCAGTTTAGATTGCAGACTTCATAAAGCAGCATTTATATTTACCTATTTCTGTAGTAAGGTTCTATTCGGACATTCGTATCGTACTTGGGTACATTAAAAATACTTCAAAGTGTTTCGAAACTTATGTCAGCAACAGGGTTCATAGAGTGCGTCAGTCGAGCTCCGCTAATTAGTGGCATTACATCGCTACATCTGCCAATCCTGCAGACATTGGTAGTAGAGGTTGTAGTCCTAGGCAGTTACTAGAAAGTCAGTGGTTTTATGGCCTCTTATTTTTACATCATTCCGAGGAAGTTATCAAGGGTTCTTTCTCTTGTTGAATTCTGCGGATGACTCTGAGATCCGCCGCCAAGTTACTGCCTTAGCTACCGATTTCTCTTTCTGTTCTGAACTGAAATAGTGCGACAGGTTCTCTAAGTTTTCAAGTTGGAAAAGACTTGTTCTGGCAATCTCTGTTCTGAGGTTCTTAGCTCTTGCCCGCCATCAGGAAATGGCCGTCAGTTCTGTGCTAGAGGCAAAGGTCAAGTATAAATCTCCAGACTTCAAATTTCAATCTGAAGTTTTCATATTAAGACAAGTACAGAGGGAAGTTTACAAGGATGAGTTAGAATATTTTGAGGCCAATCAGTCAGTTTTGAAATCAAGCAGTCTCTTAAAGCTTGACCCATTTTTAGACTCAGAGGGTTTGTTAAAAGTAGGTGGCATATTGAGTAGAAGTAATCTCCCCAACAGTGAAAAGCAACATGTCTTTCTTCCAGGATACCTGCCTGTTTCTAAACTAATTGCTAGTCACTTTCATGAGGTAGTGCAACATCAGGGTCGGCTTTTTACAGAAGGAGCCATAAGGTCTGCTGGTTATTGGATTACGGGTGGTAGGCGTTTGGTGACTAGTCTGATTTATAACTGTGTGACTTGAAGAAAGTTAAGAGGAAGATTTCAGAGATGACCTCCTCGGCCTTTATAAATGCCCTGCGTATGTTTATGGCTATCAGAGTGAAGGTGAGGGCTTTTCGATCTGACCGTGGGACTAACTTTGTAAGGGCAGCAGATTCCTTACGGGTGGATGCTATGAATGTAGAGAGTTTAGACACCCGTAATTTTCTGTACAATTCAGACTGTGTATGGATATTCAATTCCCCACATAGTTCTCATTTTGGTGGCTCATGGGAGCGTATGATTGTTGTGACCCGCAAAATATTAGATGCTATGCTTGGAAATGTGACCAACTTGAGTCATAACGTTCTTGTTACATTGATCGCCGAAATGAAATAAATGCTCGTTCAATAGTGCCTGTGTCCTCAGATTGCGACAGTCCTATTGTATTGAGTCCTGCTACCTTGTTGACCCAGACGGTATTGAGCGATGAACAAGCTGTAGGAAATATGGATATCAAACTGCTTTATAAAGATCAGTGGAAAAGGGTTAAATTCCTTGCAGATCAGTTTTGGCTCAGGTGGAGAGGAGGCGATCTCTAAACTCTTCAACTTCGCCAGAAATGGAACACTGTACAAGTTCCTATTAGCAAGGGTGACGTTGTTCTTGTTAAAACAAGGAGTTTGTCCTCAATCGTTATCAATTCTATATAGCTTGTTTTTTTTATTTAAGGCAGTTATTATTTTTGAGGTATATTCGTTCATTCATGTTTTTTTCAGTGAATGTTCTTCGTACTTAAATTACGTCGTACTTAACCTTTCGACCCAGTTGAGGCTATATGTCCTATTTGTTAAGGTAACTTCAAAAACTTTTCCTTCGTAACTATAACATTGTTTATTACTTCGGTATAGGTTGTAAGTTTTACCTTTTTTCAGTCAATTAAAGAATTGATTGATAACAATACATTATTTTTTAAATGTATTTTACTGCAGAACTGAACGTCTTTTTATTTTGTTTTGCAGCATTTGACCATACATCGAGTTGAATTTGAGATTAAATACTGATACCAAAACATACAGTTTTTCTTTTTTGCGACCGACCTGGTTCGCTATCTGTTTCGTAAACAGAATATTATGCATATAAGCGAAGTTGTCGTATAAAGCATTACTGTCGATCATTGCCTTTCGGGCGAACACTCACGATGTGCATCATCATCGATTGCGCCATTTGGACTAAGTTCTAGCTCCGATTCACTATTCAGCTCTGACAGTTCAGCGCTACTCTTAAGTTATAAAACTATACCGATAGATTCTCCATTTCAATCCCATATACCATTGCTGACTTTGCCAAAACTTTTTACTTTATGTCGAACATTCTTCAATGGCTTCAATGCACGCATATAGTGGACTGTGTCTTAATTGCCCAATACTTAAGTAGCTGCATTGCACGCATATTGCGGAATTCGTATTAATTGCCGATAGATGACGACTGGATTTCACGCATGTAGCGTAGTGCGTGACCTTTGCCTGTTGCTGAAATACCTGGGTCAGCTAGCATGTAGCGTATATTTATTAAAATGAATTATGTGTAGACTGCAAAATGTATTTCGTGCAATATTTGAGAAACGAGGCAAATTTTGAAGACTTTGCAGAATGTAGTATGACCGGATAAAACGTTGCATTATGTTTCGTTATTGAATGCATTTAGTATACTCTCGGTGGGTGAAGATGGTCGTTGTTGGTTTTCTTGTCATAAAGCAAAGAGCAGTGTGCACACTATGGTTAAAGCTATAACATAACCAAAGCCTACCTATTATAAGAAACTTTCAAAACAAATGATAAGAAACCAGAAAAATTGAAAATCTTGCACATTATGTATCGTCAGCTGACTATGATATCCATTCAATTGTCTCACTTATTGTCAAAATAATATTACAAAAACTGCCAAAATAGTGTGCTGGTTATACATTAAGAAGCCAGATACGTCTTTGGAATGTTTCTAAGGGTTTTTCAAAACACAAAGCGATGTCAAACAATGCTCAAATAAATTCATACTTATCAAAGAACAGTTTTCAGCAGGTGTCCAGTCCCCGTTTAATCCGCACTTAACGTTTTGGGTTGTATTTGCGTTACCATGGGTTGACGTGTTCTGCAACCGGTATCCATTATCACATTTGAGCTGCAAGTTAACGTCGTAAATCATCACTGTAGATTGCTTAGCGTAGCATTACCCAGCTGCCAGTGGCTCACATCAGTGTGCTTGGTCCTGAGGGCCGGGCAAGCTATGTGAAATGTTATGAAATTAATCATTCGCAGAAACATGTATTCACATAAATAATGCTGAGTCAGTAGAAACAACGAACAAGTGCTTACACATGTACAAAATAAGTAAAATACATATTTAAGGAATATGAAAATAACACTTAAAAACTTTGTTACAGTATGCGTTGAGAACGTTTGCTTGTACCAATATTTTGTATAATAACCGGTGTGTACATATTATTATATGTTTTACTCAATCAAAGCGGATAAACGAGCCGTATAGCGATCCTAGAGAGGCGTTCGTATCGTCCAAACATGTAATCTTTCTGACGGTGTATATGGCCCACAAAACATATGGATGTACATCAACACTAATCTCATACAATCACATTGAAGTATGCATATAAGTGAAGTTGTCGTATAAAGCATGACTGTCAATCTCTGCCTTTCGGGCGAACACTCACGATGTGCAGCATCATCGATTGCGCCATTTGGACTAAGTTCCAGCTCCTACTCGCTATTCAGCTCTGACAGTTCAACGCTACACTTGAGTTATAAAACTATACCGATAGATTTCCCATTTCAATCCCATATACCATTGCTGACTTTGCCAAAGCGTTATACTTTATGTTGACCATTCTTCAATGGCTCCAATGCACGCATATAAAGGAGTGTGTCTTAGTTGCCCAAAACTTAAATAGCTGCATTGCACGCATATTGCGGAATTCGTATTCATTGCCGATGGATGGCTGGATTTCATGCATATAGCGGAGTGCGTGACCTTTTCCTGTTGCTTAAATAGCTGGGTCAGCTAGCGTGTAGCGTGTATTTATTTCAATGAAGTTTGTGTAGACTGCAAAATGTTTTTCGTGCAATATTTGGGCAACGAGGCAAATTTTGAAGACTTTGCAGAATGTAATATGATCGGATAATACGTTGCATTATGTTTCGTTATTGATTGCATTTAGTATACAATTGGTGGGTGTAGGATTATTCAACTGAAGATGGTTGTTGTTGGTTTTCTTGTCATAAGGCAAAGAGCAGTGTGCACACTAAGGTTAAAGTTATAACATAACCAAAGCCTACCTATTATAAGAAACTTTCAAAACAAATGATAAGAAACCAGAAAAATGGAAAATCTTGCACATTATGTATCGTCAGCTGACTATGATGTCCATTCAATTGTCTTACTTATTGTCAAAAAATATAACAACAACTGCCAGAAAAGTGTAATGGTTCTACATTAAGAAGCCAGACACGTCTTTCGAATGTTTCTTTGGGATTTGCAAACCACAAAGCGATGTCAAACAATTCTCAAATAGATTCATACTTATCAAAGCACAGTTTTTAGCAGGTGTCCAGTCCCGGTTTAATCCGCACTTCACGTTTTGGGTTGTATTTGCGTTGCCATGAGTTGACGTGTTCTGCAACCAGTATCCTTCGTTACACTTGAGTTGCACGTTTGCGTCATACTTCATCGCTTGAGCATTGCTTAGCGTAGCGTTACCCAGCTGCCAGTGGCTCACATCGATGTACTTGGTCCTGAGGGCCGGGCAGGCTATGCGAAATGTTATGAAATTTATAATTCGCGCAAACATGTGTTCACATAACTAATGCTGAGTTATTAGAAACAACAAACAAGTGCTTACACATGTACTAAATTAGTAAAATATATATTTAAGGAATATGAAAATAACACTCATAAACTATGTTACGATATGCGATGAGAACGAACGCTTTTACCAATAGTTTGTATAATAACCGGTGTGTACATATTATTATTTTTTTACTCAATCAAAACGGATTAACGAGCCGTATAGCGATCCTAGAGAGGCGTTCGTATCGTCCAAACATGTAATCTTTCTGACAGTGTAAATAGCCCGCACAAAATACGAATGTACATCAACACATATCTCATACAAACACAATGAATTATGCATATGAGCGAAATTGTCGTATAAAGCATGACTGTCAATCATTGCCTTTCTAGCGAACACTCACGATGTGCAGCATCATCGATTGCGCCATTTGGATTTAGTTCCAGCTCCGACTTGCTATACAACTCTGACAGTTCGGCGCAACTCTTGAGTTATAAAACTATACCGATAGTTTCTCCATTTCAATCCCATATACAATTGCTTACTTTGCCAAAACGTTATACTTTATGTCGAACATTCTTCAATGGCTGCACTGCATGCATATAGTGGAGTGTGTCTTCATTGCCCAATACTTAATATTGTAATAGCTGCATTGCACGCATATTGCGGAATTCGTATTCATTGCCGATAGATGGCTGGATTTCATGCATATAGCGGAGTGCGTGGCCTTTGCCTGTTGCTTAAATAGCTTGATTTCACGCGTGTAAAGTGTAAGTATTGATATGCATTTTCTTTAGAATGCACACTGAATTTCGTTTAATATTTGGGCACCGAGGCAGATAATGAAAACCTTGCAAAATGAATTATGATCGGAAAATACGTTTCATCATTTTTTGTTATTGAATGCATTTAGTATACAATCAGTGGGTGTAGGATTATGCATCTGACAATGGATGTTGTTGGTTTTCTTGTCATATAGCAGAGAGCAGTGTGCACATTATGGTTAGAGCTAAAACATAACCAAAGCCTACCTATAACAAGAAGATTTCGCAAGACAAATTATATGAAGCCAGAGAAAAATTGCTATTCTTGCACAGCATGCATCGTCAGCTGACAATGATGTCCATTCAGTTGTCCCACTTATTTTCAATATAATATTACAAAAACTGCCAAAATAATGTGACGGTTATACACCAATAGGCCAAAAACGTCTTTCAAATGTTTTAACGGGTGTTGCAATACAGAAAATGATGTCAAACAATGCATAATACATGCATACTTATCGAAGAACAGTTTTCAGCAGATGTCCAGTCCCCGTTTAATCCGCACTTCAAACTTTGGGTTATATTTGCCTTGCCGTGGGTTGACGTGTTGTGCAGCCAGTATCCATCGTTTTACTTGAGTTGCACTTTTACGTCGTAAATCATCTCTGTAGCATTGCTAAGCGTAGGAATACCCAACCGCCAGTGGCTACCATCGGTGTGCTTGGTCGCGAGGGCCGGGCAGGCTATGCGAAATCTTATCAAATTAATAATTCGCGCAAACATGTATTCAAATAATTAATGCTGAGTCATTAGAAACAGCAAATAAGTGCGAACACATGTACCAAATGATAATACAGATTAAAGGTATATGAAAATAACACTTACAAACTATGTCATAGTATGCGTTGAGAACGTTTGTTTTTACCAAAAGTTCGTCTCATAACCGGTGTGTACATGTAACACATATTTTATCTTTTTTACTCAATCAAAGTGGATAAACGAGCGGTATAGCAATCCTAGAGAGGCGTTCGTATTGTCTGAACATGTAATCTTTCTGACAGTGTATATGGCTCACAACACAATGAATGTACACAGACAGTAACCCCATACAATTACATTCAAATATGCATATTAGCGAAGATTTCGTATAAAGAATGCCTGTCAATCATTGCCTTTCGGGCGAACACTCACGATGTGCAACCTCGATTGCGCAATTTCGGCTAAGTTTCAGCTCCGACTCGCTATACAGCCCTGACAGTTCAGCGCTTCCCTTGAGTTCTAACACTAAACCGATAGATTCTCCTTGTCAATCCCATTTACCATTGCCGACTTTGCCAAAACGTTATACTTTATGTCGAACATTCTTCAATGACTGCACTGCACGCATACAGTGATATGTGTCTTGAGTGCCCACTACTTACAAAGCTGCATTGCACGCAGGCATATTGCGGAATTCGAATTCATTGCAGATAGATAGCTGAATTTCATGCATTTAGCGGAGTGCGTGACCTTTGTCTGTTGCTTAACTTGCTGGATTGCACGCTTGTAGCGTATATGTTTTTAAATGACTTATGTGTAGACTGCAAAGTGTATTTCGTGCAATATTTAGGCGAGGATAGTTTTGAAGACGTTGTAGAATGTATTTAAATCGGATAATACGTTGCATCATGTTCCATTATTGAAAGCATTTAGTATACAATCGGTGGGTGGAGGATTATTCAACTGACAATGGCTGTTGTCGGTTTTCTTGTCTTAAAGCAAAGATCAGTGTGCACACTATGGTTAGAGCTTTAACATAACCAAACTTATTTATAATAAAAAACTTTCACATGACAAATGATATGTAACCGGAAAAATTGTTATTCTAGCACAGTATGTATCGTCAGATGACTATGACGTCCATTCAATTGTCTCACTTATTGTCAATATAATATTACAAAACCTGCCAAAATAGTGTGCCGGTTATACGTTAATAAGCCAGAAACGTCTTTCGAATGTTTTCACGGGTGTTGCAATACATAAAACGATGACAAACAATGCTCAAATAAATTCATACCTATCAAAGAACAGTTTTCAGCAGATGTCCAGTCCCCGTTTAATCCGCACTTCACACTTTGGGTCGTATTTGCGTTGCCATGGGTTGACGTGTTCTGCAACCAGTATCCATCGTCACACTTCAGTTGCACCGTTGCATCGTATTTCATCTTTGTAGCATTGCTTAGCGTAGCATTAGCCAACTGCCAGTGGCTACCGCCGGTGTGCTTGGTCATGGGGGCCGGGCAGGCTATAAGAAATGTTATGAAATTAATAATTCGCACAAACATGTGTTCACATAACTAATGCTGAGTTATTAGAAACACCAAACAAGTGCGAATACATGTACCATAAACCGCCGATTACATGGACATGTATATCTATATCTCAACAATCGATGACAGGCTTTCCCTTCAATGCGATATATTTTGATTTATTGCAAATCTCACAATATTGTATTCAGATATTGATGACAATGCGGCCCACGTTCCTGTCCGCATATTCTTCCCATAACTTCTTTGTTTTAATGTTCCTTTTGCATAAGCTACGTATTGATATCTCAACTCTAGTCACGACGTACACGTTCTGCCAATGCCAACTTGAGAAATCGAGAAAGGCGTTCCGATTGACTATTCTTGCGAAAACAAATCCGTGTGTCATACCCCGATTCAAAAAAAGTGCTGTGGACAATATAACAGTTTTAAATTTTACACAAATAGACAAACGCAACTAGTTCAGTAGATTTTATTCAGCAATTATTTTGAAATGCATATTTTTTTTGTTTAACACGCGCAAGATCTTGTCCTTGACCTAATTTATAATATCAGTTTTTTAGATTAAATGAGTATTTTTTGTCGGTTTCTTTACATGCATGTGTTTGTTTTGAAATATTAATGTTATAATAATAATTATTACTGTAATAGTCAAATCCTTCTGATTTATAAATAAATGAACTATCACAATGCACATGCGCTTTCTTAATAACGGGACTGTAGTGTAGTATATAGAGAATACTAGGTCGGTGCCGAATAAAGCAAAGTTTATTTTGCGAGGCTTAGAAAATCTGAACCACGAGCCTTGGCGAGTGGTTCAGATTTTCGTGCCGAGCAAGATAAACTTTGCTTTATTCGGCACCGACCTAGTATTCGATTTATCCCATCAATTTTCTTAGTCGTAAATTATTTCTTTAAACATAGAATAGGAAAATCGAACTAGACGGAAAATCCCAAAGATATTTTAAGCAAACATTGTTTCATTATTTTAATCGTGTCGAGCCTAATACATTACACAAAGATCAGTAACCAACCTGTTTTTCGTTTATCATACCTCTAAGTCCCCGATTTTTAAGAAATAATGAAAAAAAGACACTAAACAACTGCATCTTTAGCGTGAAACAACATGCATTGTGTCGTATGACGTATTAATAATGACGTCACGAGTACGCGCACTTAATATTTGTAAATAATGTTTATTTGCTTTTTGAGTTGCATTATGTGTAAAAACTATATTACATCTTGGTATCAAATTGTTTGTTTTGTTTAATCTGATTCGATTGTACTAAAAATGATAACTTTATAGTTGATTCCGAGTAATATGAACATTCTTCGCCGCGCGTGACAGCTATATTTCAGCACTGCTGAAATAAAGGTAAATTTATTCCACAGTGGTTTATTTCGACAATGCACGTCTGATGATGGGATAAAAATGTATATATTCTCATTGAAGTATGCACAATTTCGAATCCCAATGGAGGCATATGCAGACTTTTATATTGTTCGTATTATATGCATTTTTTCTTAACGGGTGTTCGTTTTAGACGTTTATGCAAACCAAAATTGTAAGCTCAACACTTAAGTAGCTATTTTTATTTTATTACAAATAACCTTTATATTTAATATTATTATTCGGAGCTAGATATCTGCGTTATCATGTTCACTCCTCGGTCGCTCCTGTGGGATTGCAAAATCCTCGTCAGATGATGTTGGTTACATGCTTGACTCAACTCGATCTCCAATATAATATGACGCTTCAAAATCATTAACATGTGGCGGTACTGCACGTCAGGTTGTTTTAGGTGTTTTATGTTTATCGCAGGTTTATGCTGTCTGTTATAATCGGCAGGACGATCTATATGTCATGCCGCCATCGAACACACTTGTCGAACGAGATTCAAAGATAGACATATTCATAAGTTTGTACGACTTTTATTCAAACGAGATTGTATTTTCAAAAAACAGCAACAATTACAAACAGCAAACTTGACAGACATATCAATTTTATTTCAGTCGTATGTTACCGATTTGTATTATGTGTCTTTGATAATTACACAATACCTTATTTCCACATTGGCAATAGTGTCCGGCGTCTTTGTAATAAATGTCGCCGGATTTGTGGACGGTCAGTGTCGCAACTGTCTAGTAGTGTTGTATTGTGACAGGGTGGATTTCACATCAAAATTTTAGTAAAGTTGTATGTAACCTGTTTTATGTGGTTACGTCTTTTGTGTAAATGTACGGTATTGTTTCACGAGCTCGCGCGCCAGAACAAATATGTCAAGAGACTAGTGAACATCTGTCAACTTTAAACTTCTTTAAATTATTAGGTATCATTATACAATAGCTTGCAGAGTAACATCACTTGCGGACACGGATTCGGAAGAAGCGCTGCGACGCCAGATTCCATAAATTTGTGAGTAAATGTGTGTTGAACTGTGTATATGTATGTATGTGTTTCACACATGTATTTGTGTTTTGAGATATGTATTTGCATGTCTAGGTCAGTCAGTCGGTCTGGTCGCCACAACATTATTTTTTATGGAAAGATATTATATTCTGTAATTAATCTTATGTTGTAATTAGTACTAATGCGTCAAATGATTGTTTCATCATTTGTTAATATATTTATCTATATATTGTTGTTATATTTGCTGTTATAAATACTTTTCATATATATCATATTATTTAACAGCAAGACAGCAATATTTATAATAATGTGTTATATGTTTGTTATTGTTAATTTGCAGGACGTTTATGATTCCTTCTTCGGATCAGAATGATTGTATTCCTGAATTAATTTATATTTATATAACACTGAACTGAAAAGAAATAAGTAAAGAAGAACCCACGACTTTGTGTTTTCCATTTAACCAAATAAACATTTGGAGGAAAAGTACATAAAGTTACAGTATATGTACAGTTCTTTGTGTTGGTTCATGACAATTACTTCAGTGGTCTTTGGCATCGTACGTATGTTCGCTAGACTTTGTTGGGTGGACAATATTCGCCTTCCCCTCAGCATTCAAACGATCACGCACAGACCTTTCACTTAGTTTTAGGATTTTTACTTCAACGATAAAGAAGTTATATTAAAGGCACACACACTTGGTGAATTAGAACATTAGTTCAATATGCCGCTTGTCTGAAGTGCACGAAACAGAGAGAAAAATAATCACTGCATATTTAGTATTAATGTAAATTTTATCATCACGAAAGAATCTTGGCGTGTCTAAAAAAGTCTAAAACATGAAAATCGTTTGATTTTGAGCATGTAAACTAATTTATTTTTATCTTAAACATTTGTAATTTTAAACTCAAAACGCTATCCGGAGGAGCTTCTAAAATATTATATTCCGACGAGAAAGAGTTGTAAAATACACATTACACGTTTATTTAAGCTTCATATGTATAAATCGCAAATGCGCGAGCTTTTCGTGCATGTTTTAACAAACAATAACATAAACACAATGGATTAAGCGTTAATGTTTATTTTTGTTATAATTAACATGTATGTACACTGAAGCTTATGAAAAGGACCGTTAAGTAATAAGTGTTTTACCCGAGTGTGTTTTGATTATTGCTAAACCACATTCTAATGTTCATCGGTTTCAGAACTTAATAACTAGTGTTTTTTATTGCAATGGCCATCGGATTCAATGCAGTATATTCGAAATAGATTGTTTTCAGGCGATAATTTTATCTATCCAAGAAGAGCTTTATTCTAATAATATTCTAACCAAAGATATTGCTTCTTTTAAAACACAGGGTGAAACCTAAGAAACATTCGCAAGTTTTCAATTTCAAAGCAAAATTAAAATACAACACAATATTGACAATTCAAATAAATTGTAATGGTTTTGATATGATATCGGTCCTATTCGTGTGACAATATTTCATTCTATTTTTAACATAAGTGAATCAACAATCAAACGGAAAGTGAGGCAGTTGTTACCTGTCAAAGATGATGTTTTGGATAGATATTTACAATTGCCTTCCTATCAGGCATGGAGTGGTTTACCGGGCGCATGGATCCGGATTTTAGTGGTCGACGGGATCAATTCACGAGATTTATCAGTCCAAACTAAACCAGGAGCAATGTTACTGCTGACACAGAAATGTACATTGTTAGCACACGCAGATAGTCATCGATACTATAGGGAATATAAGACATGCCGTAACATGACACCTGAACAGCGAAAGACAGACAGTTAATCAAGATACGTCTTCATACTTAAGTATAAACATTGTTTTCTGTTTACTTTACGCACATCTGTGCCGAATGATAGCACCAATAGGTGCGGACCTTCCCTTTACAAAGTATAGTATTATGTTAGCAGATAAAATATTAACATATGGACTCTCACTTAGTACAACCTATGCTGATGCTAATATGAGATGTAATGCAATGATCCAACTACCATATATTCATCATTCGGTTCGCTTGGGGTTGCAACTGATAACGTTTTTTTTTCATGTAAACTTACCGCCTAGAATTAAGGCAGCACTTTAATCGGTAATAATAGCAACATAAACAAAGGCATCAATATACACAAACAGATCATAAAAGTATCAATTATGCGCAAATTAAAACAACTTACATTATATGTAGTGCCAGCAAAACTATTATATTTATCCAAAGCTTCAAACACGTTTACGGTTATTGCAAATGAGTAAGTTTTTTAAGGACAACGCCGAGTATTCCGAAATCGAAAATACGCTTTCGACTATCTCCGGAATCCTCTGTCATAGGGTGAGTATATTGTCATAGGGTGATTATATTGTCATAGGGTGATTATATAGATTTTATATTTTAAAAGTTCTCTCTTAGAAATCTTCTAAGTTCCAAGCCACTATCTTTAAGTCGGCATTGTCAATTGGTATTAGTATTGTAGTTGAAGCATTGGTAGTGTGTTTAACCACTATTGTTATAGTTCATGCTAACACCGTTTATGCGCACGAGCACGGAATTTTTTATCAATTGCGCCACTTTTCAAACAAGACAGCGGCACTCAGATAGATAGACGCCATTTCTATGTGCTCAGCATTTAGCAGTTATATTTACATATATCTGCAGGTATTTTATATTATTATTATTATTATTATTATTATTATTACTGTTATTATTAATAATAATAATAATAATAATAATAATAATAATAATATTATTATTATTATTATTATTATTATTATTAGTATTATTATTATAATTATTATTATTATTATTATTATTATTATTATTATTAGTATTATTATTATTATTATTATTATTATTATTATTATTGTTATTATTATAAGTATTTATATATTGAAATAATATTATGTTGTTAAACATGTCGATGCGATTGCATTGTTTGCATTGTTATATGTTTGCTATATTGAAGTGATTTATCATCTAATTCTTAACATTAATCCATTTATCTTCATATTATAATTTAATGCTTTTTTTGCAGATTAATTTACATGTATTGTCTGCACGGGAAATTACATATACAAACATCAACCGTTGTTGGTATTATTCTCCACCCACTACGGCTGGCGAGGCCGGCAACACCTCCGCGATCTAGATCTCGTGTCTAATCATCGACTATCTCTGGAACCTCCGTATGATAGATCGAATCGTAAATTCAAAACGTCGGCGTTCGATTTGATAACCATTTTTTTTTATCAAATGTTTGTTTTGATTATTTCTCCACAAATGACCGCAAATTGATGTCGATGGTAACAAAAATTATGTTTGTTACGATGTACTAGATTGACTGAATTCGATTTTAGAGACATACGTAAATCATTTTTAACATGACACAAACCCTTATCAGGAACAACTTTGAGCTTTACATGTGTACTCATAAAAGCTCAAAGCATTCAATAATAAGAAATGTAGAATGAAAAGTTGCGAATTTCCGACATTTTGCTGTTATTCGGAACACTAGTTCTAGACACAGTATACGTGTAGAACAGTTGATTGCTAAATAAAGAATCTATAGATGTTTTAATACAGTGTGGCGACATCCGAGACAGTTTTTGATGTGACTGTTTTGTCAACGAAAAGCATTGGAGCTTATTTTAAAAAGACTCGTCATAAACTGTTACACGTCGTCGGCGCGTCAACCTGTTATAAAATAATTACTTCGTGCATAAACTTGAAAATCGTTGAGTTATCCCCTGTTTATACGTTTTTCATGACTTACCTTTAAGAACGTTTGCTTATATAACAGAGAAGACAACGTTAAAACTAAAAACATACCATACTGTTTAACGTATCAGTATCATCATGTGTTTTAACACAATATTTTGATATTCATATTATCAAAATCGCGATTATATGCACCAAGAATCTGTGTTATGCTTCAATAAACATTTATCATAATTACAGTTTACTACATATCTAAACGTCATAATTGCCTACAAAGATTGCTTACTATTAATTATCCTGGTGTTCATCATATAATATATCTAAAACTTATACATAACAATTTGTATACAAGGCTGTAGATTTCGCGGTAGATTGCTCACTTTAAGCACACACAAACTCTAAGAAATTACAAAATGCTACATTTTCCATTCAATGCGGCAATTTACTGAAAACAATGGAGGAAAACCAGCGATGCGATTACTCACATCGTCTCATCTTACATCAAATTATAAAATGACTCGTTTCCTAAAATAGTTTTGATCAATGTATGTTTGGTCTTTGTGTTAATTGCTAAACAAGTTGTGACAGTGTTAGTTTTGCGTGGTCCTTTTCGTCTTAAAATGTGTTGTTATCGTAGTACATACAGGATCCAAAGCGGAAGTTGCTTAGGACATTTTTATGTTTTTGTAGTTGGTGTCGTTCTTGTGAATCGTACTTTAGTGCGCTTATATTATCATTCTAGTATGAAAATGTATCATCCTGGGATATGGTGCTATTGTTGTATGTTTCACATATTTGCGGATATGATGTAATAAGTAGAGTCCCCTAGGTCAGAGGCAGTTGCTTGTATAGGCCTAACAACTGACGGTCATTTTGTTGCTCTGGCTGACGTGCGCTAAATCGTCGATTGCAAGAGAAAAACTGATGCAGATTTATGAACTTAATCAAAATAAAATGTAGAATATGACGTCACTTTAATCAATAATAAAATAACTAAGATATTCTAACATGCATAATAAAATTGTTCAATACGTGTATGTTTTATGAATACACAATTACAGAAGGTTACTATTTTTAGAAGTTGCATTTTAAGCTACTAGATCAGAAATATGACAACGAAATGTGTGCCGTTATAAATTTAAACCATCTCGGGTGACTCACGTCTACCAGTAAACCTTTGGTAGGCTGATAAACTCCATTGGTTAGCGTTATTTTACGTTAAAGGCTCTTAAAGAGAGGCATACTATTGTAAATACCCTTAAACTTACAAACTTCACGATCAACATGACTACGTGTTTATCGCCCGAACTAAAGTTTATTGTTTAATGCCAATCTAAATGGAGCAATATGTATTGAATTCTCAAAAGTGTAAATACTTTTTATATATGACTTCCTTTTCTGGTGAATACGTTAACACATAATGTTAATATATTTTATCATTACCACACAATTCACGCAATACAATAAGATTTCAAACACGTGCTTAAGGTATGTTACGAAATATTAATGACAGGTGAAACACGACACAAATTATGTCACACTAAAATGCAACAGGACACATATTATGCAATACCTTAAAATGTCACTTTATGTCAAGTACATTATGTAATATGATTACCGTAGGGTACATAATTTATCGTTCTCTTTCAGAATCGAAACATATATTATTTTATTGGCATGACAATATGGCATTATCGGATATGGTGTTATAAGAGTATATTTCGCAATCCAACTCCATTAATTGAATTCGCTGAAGGGCGAAGACGTTTTGAACTTGAGAATTCATTATATATACGACTTCCTTTTCTGTTGACTACGTAAACCCAGGTATCTCATCATCTCACAATACACACAATAGTTAAACATGTGCTAATGGTATGTAACAATAATGTGTATGAGAAAAAACAAACGCGACATAAATTACATCAATCAAACACGCAACAACATACGCATTTTGAAGCAGGTTAACATGTCACTTCATTTCAGATAATATGATGAACTTCGGGTAATCATATTTTGTTCTCTATCCGAACCCAAACATCTTTTTCAGATTTCTGTACATACCAATAAACATTGAATCGTTGCTAAAACTGTTAACATTTGATTCAGGTTTCCTCTGGTCACCATCACTTTGTACATTTCTCAAGACCCTATTTCGAGGATTGGTCGCTAATTTTTCCACATCCACCGCCACGTCTTCAATCTGTGGATAGTCTTTCTTGTCCTCCAGTGGTAGCTCATCGCTGATTGTGTATCTGGAGCAGTCATCAGGAGGGTTGATCTGCTGGTACAAGTGACAGTATTTTTTGCTGCCGTCAGGGGAGCAGCACTGATAGTAGCCATCCTGGAGGAGTGATGCAATGGTGGAGTTCTCAAACTCCGCGGCTACAGCCCCCGGATACTGAGACTGCAGTTTGCTGAACCTGAAAACGTCATATTTTAAAGTAACGGTGAAATACACGGATTGAACAATTTGAACACAAGCCGCACAACAAAATATGAACAAACTGATGTCGCCTGAATCAAATAAATAACTTATATAATTTTACTTAAATCAAATAGGCTAACTCACATGTAGCAGCATCTCTGTTTGATCCCGTAGGCGCTGAAGAACCAGGACTCGTAGCATGTCGTGTGGGTGAACTTGGTTCCGATTCCCGGTAATATCTCATCTTTACGAGTAAACGTGTAATCCTTAAACAAAGCACAATCCAAAAAAAAATGAATACGGCCAAAATCTATATATGTCTTTCGGTTTATGTTTATGAGCCCTACGGACATACAAAAAAAGTCCGCGTATATTATGATACTTAACAAAAATGATGTAAACAAATCCTTGAAGAAGGTCTTTTACACATGCGATCTAATTTAAAAATAATGACATACAAAAGAGGAAATGGCCTATTAGTATTGTTCTTCTCAGTGTAACTGTTTATAAACACACTTCACTTAAACTTATTGAGTAAATATAGTATATTGTACTCGATAAATCATCAATAATAGTAAATACTTCAGATCTTGAATGAAGCTGAATTCATAACCATATTGGCTTAAACATTATTAAACTTCATACCTCCAGCATGAGCACCTCTTGACAGGGACAGGGTAATGCATAGACAAGCTGTTCTGTAATCCAGCTCTTTAATGTGCTGTTATTTTCCTTCACGAACTGCAAACATCTAGTCTCATTCCACATTGATGCGGTTATAGTTGTCACGTTGAACAGCCATCGGCCGGGGAACTCTATGAACGAGACAGCATAAAAAACGTTTGTATAAAATAATAACTTGAAAAAAAACTTTTGAACTAGATGATCGAGTTACGTAATTGATGATAAACGTTATTGCATATCACAGATTAATCCTACAAAATCAGTACTATCGATTGTGTAATGTTATTTTGTCATTCCCAATAATAATGTAGATATAAAGTTCAGAATAAAACAAAGTCAAAAATGTTTGTACTCCTTACGCGTTTATGAAATTGTGTAACTGTGTGTATCTTTTATGAGTATAATCTGATTGATTTTTGATCACACTTAATGATGATATCCACACTCAAAAAATAAAAGTGTTAAAATAAATCACCTGGGTTCACGTTGGATTCCTTATTTAGATTTGTAAAGTTGTTTCTGGTAGACAGAACGTTTGCGGAATAGTCCAAATGCGTGTAACCACTGGCAACAGGTACTTCTGGTAATGGTCTGATGCTGAACTGTTCCCTGTCGTAGTTGAACATAATGTATGTGTACATACCGTCTGTCACTAAAATGACCTGCATCGAAAGGTTCTGTAAACAAAAGAGCGTAAATCATAAATACATCACAATTGAATTGCTGATAGTAAATATTTAATTTTGACAATATAATAACACATTAAATTTGCGTCTGTATATCAATGATAACCAACTATAATTTTCCTGCAATATATTTATGGTTGTGACGTTATTAACTAAAGTAAACTTATTTCAGCCGTGCTTGAATGTAAAACATCACATAATCTTTATAACAATAACGCGAACAGAAAATGATGTACTTCTATTATTATCATTTTCAAGTTGACAGCCATAAGTGTCACGAGGATTAATTACAAAGTATTTCGTAATTAACCTGATGATTGACGAGTTCATATCCGGGTTCGTATGGCGAGTGGACAGTCACGTGTTTCCATGTGGCAACCAAGGCAACACTGACATTGAACTCAGACTGATTGGTGTATTGGCGAACGAGGTCTTGGATTTGTACAACGTCAGCCTTGTCTCTCTCAGTTAATACATGGACCCACAGACCACCATTAGATATATTTCTGCTGTCAATGTTTGTCCATAGCGGGGCAATGACGATATGCTTCTGAATCGCAGCTGTCCACTCGCTGGGAGTTTCGCCCCCATATTGATTGTAGAGCGGCTGGAAGTCGAGGGCGAGGAATCCATCCATGCTTGGCTGAAATAAGCAACAGCAACAAAATGACAGCTTGTGAAACTGATCAAATGCTGGTTGAATGAACGTGATTGTATGAAACATTGCATAATTTAGATTAAGGACAATGTGCGAGCGTCATCCGGAAAGGGTCGGTACACCTCTATTACATGGACTTTAATTTAAATGAAAGGCTAGCATTTATTGAATAGACATGATTTTAAAATTAGGTAGGAATTGACAACAATATTGATGGACAAACTTGTAAATAAACATTATTTAATTCCGGCAAGGGTTTGACTCCATGTGTCTCATATGTAACTAACATACAATTGAACAATATAATAACATTGATACACTACCCTGAATAACGTGTAGTATGTTCCAAAGTACGGAAACCTATTGGGTATTTGAAATGTATCTAAGATTTCGTTGTCACCATTGAATCTTGTTCCGTTTGTTTCAAAGGATATAATCACAGGCTCTAAAACAATGAGAATCAACATTAACGGAGAATCGATAGAAATGATAAATTCATGATCTAAAAGCGACGAAAGAAACAATATATCAATAAGCAAGTAGAATACACAATGGATTTTAAAAACTTCAAAAATACACATTAATGTATCGATTTGTTACCAATGAGGTTCTTATACAAAACATGCATTGATTCTACAGTTTTAATCTGAACACAAACACATCAAAGAAGAAGAAAAAGGTATTACTAAGTTTCATAACATGTTTCAAACGATAAACTAATGCTTACCAAAACAGCCAAGGAAAGCGTTACCCTGCGGGTATTGAGGCGGGCATGAACAGTTATAACTTCCAAAAAGGTTTGTACAATGAGCATGTTCACCACATGGATGTGGTTCGAAACATTCATTAATATCTGCAAAACAATACGTAATTATAAATGTGAAATGAAACAGATACTCCGTTAGCCTTTGACATTAAATTATTTTGTAAATGTACGACAAAATATCTCAATTTGTGTTGTAATAAAAATGATTTATAAAATGAAAATGACTTATATTCGGTTGAAATAACATGTGAACATACAGTACACCGTCCTGTTATGACAACACGTTAAAATAACATTTTACAACATTGAACTCACCCGTTTTCCTATACGCTTCACAGATACAGATGTATACGTTTTGTTCGCATTTACTAAAATACTAACACGATAGTTAAATAATGAACACAACTGGCCAATACCATTATCACATTTGGTGCCGTTCCATCCCTTGTTGCATATACAAATATAGCCACCCTGCAAGTTCACGCATGCGCGCGTTTTGTTGAGCCAGAAACTGCACTGGGTATTTGGAGGGTCCTCGCATTCGTTGTGATCTGAAGTAATTTATTGATGTAATACATATCACATAATCAAGCGTTGTGGATATTTCACATTGATTTTAATCGGTTGTGGAAACGAACACGTACACAAGAGAAGCAATTAAGACCTCCATGACGCGAACAGGGTAGTATTTGTGTCAACGAGAATGCGTGTTATTATGTAATAGTAAAAACAAAACAGGCAGCACAGCTGCTAGTATTTTAATTACGGACCTTATTTGTTTCATGTGGTAACATAATTGATTGTTTGACTTGGATATTAAGTACGCCCAACGAAGTGCGGTTTATAATTAATACCGTATAAAAACAATACTCTATCTTAATTGTAGTGATTTTCCTAACTTTCACTTCAAGTAGTAAATATAAAAGGTCGGTCGAGTATAAGTAGAAGAGACATTTGCAAGTTTTTTTTATTAAATACGTCCATTGATCTTACCTTCACACCTTCGACCTAAGTTACCGTCTAGATCATCATAACCCTCGATACACTTGCACGTGTAGCTTCCCGGAGTATTTGTGCAGTCGGAGTAGTAGTGACAGTGGTTTTGATCGTGGTTGTTGCATTCATCGATATCTATGTGCACCATTACAATTCAATGCTTAATATGCAGTACTATAAACAATAAGTTTACTACATATTTGCAACTTTTAACAATACTAGCACAGTTCAAAGAGTATTTGAATGGCTCGATAAAATATTGATGTTTAAATGTCATAACATAACTACCATGATTTTTACAAAAATATAATCTTAATTAACGCATGCAAACGGAAAAGTACATTGGGAATCAACAATATAATAGACGCGTGGTGAGGTTTTGAATCATCGGGCTTAAGAATAATAATAGTAGTAGTATAACCGTGTCCCTATATTTAATATCGCGGATTATAAATGTCTATTCATTACGAATGTCATAGCACAACAGCACATCTGATAAACCAACAATATGATAAAACATGAGCACGCGTTGTTTAACCGTGATGATTACGCAATTACCAGTGCAGTTTGGCGGATTATTATCCCAAAGACCACTGCTGTTACACTTTAGTGTGGTTACGTCGACGGTGTGGTAGCCAGTGTTACAGATATAGTTCACAGTGCTCTCAAACGTCCAAGGTCCACGCGTAACTTTTCCGTTGTTGATGTCATGAGGTCTTCCACATTCTGAAGGATAATGCATGTTTAGCTTTGGGATCTTAGTTTAGTATCAAAAGATCGGTGAGGAATTATAAGATAATAAATGTGTATGTATAACATGCGGCCAGTGTTTATGCGTTAAAGAATGGACCCTTAACGATATAAACAGCGAAATAAGTATAATCTAATGATAATTACAATCAAGAACACGTATCGAATGCTAATTTAATAATCAGTTTAAATCTAAGTTAGTAATACATGGCTGATAAAGAAACGTCAATTAACGTAAATTAACGTCAATTAAATAGGCATATTAATATGAGCAAGTAATAAGCAACAACAACAGTAAACTAAAGGTTTTTCGGCGTGAACCTTCTTCACATAATGTGTTAAAAGTTAACATCTATTTGAAATCGTAGTATTGTGCTTTTGCTTTGTGATACCTTTTTTTTCGCACCCATGTGACACGTCCCAATGGCCGCCATCAGTGCATGGAATGTGTTCAAACGTTTTACTGTTGTCGTTTTGGCCCTGTAGACGGTACCCGTCAATACACTGCACTTGGGCAGTTGACTGATACATTGTGCCATTCGGAAATGTCACGTTGGCATTTGTTTGGCTAAACTCATTTCCACAATCTTTTAAAATAAAGTATATGTTATAAAACAATACACATTTAAACATGAAATATGATAACAAATGATACTAAAAATTCAAATTCATGCATACTTGTTATTCAAATCTATTATTTTATTTATTCATGTACACATGTATCTGCATTTTAATAATGAAATGAAGCTTTTGTATTTTGTCATTTTAAAGTCTTTCTGAATCTTAGAAGGTATTAAATAATGTCACTTAGAACATAAAAAGTGAAAATATGATTACAGAGTTACCTAATAAAACCATACTTTTGTATTTATTTGACTTTTCCTACACACTAATGTACATAATACGCATGTTTTTACGGAACAAATTTTTAAGAGCGTTTCCAAGTGTTTAACCTTTCCGTTCACATCCCAATGAAAGATTCCAGGATCCGTTTGAGAGACACTGGATTTGTTCATCGATTTGATGATTGTCATTATGTCTGTAGAGCCGATACCCGGTAAGGCATGTGACAGTGGCATGGGCCTCGTATAAAGTATTGCCAGATGGTTGGAGGCTGACATTCGCATTGTTTACGGTTAACGCTGATCCGCAGTCTATAATATAACATAATAATACGCATTGTAAATATGTAACGCGTATGTGTTCGAACGACGATTCTGCTCTTTAGTTAGGGCATTTCATAAGTCTACTCAAAAGTGTATGTAAATAAGCTTACGCCATTTTGTAAATAAAAATAATAACAAACGCATTCAGGGCAAAACTCGTTTAGTCAAAATTGACTGGCCATTCTTAATGAATTTGTCATAAAATTTCAAATAAAAAAACAATTACAGTTTTATCAATAAGAGATTATTATACACATCACTTACAAGTCCAGGAGCCGTATTCACCAATAATAAACGCAAACTTGAACTCAAACTCAGGCTTTGACTCAGATTTAGACTTACAAAAGACAGACTCAGGATTCGTATTCACGAACGCGTTTGGAAATAGACTTCAATAAGATTGTTTATTTAATGACATCACGACTAAGCGAACTCTCTAGTAGAAAAAACGCGCCAAATAGTGTAACAAATTGCAGAAGACATTTCTGATACAACTTTCAAGATGGAGTGTCTGTCAGTTGTAAAAAAGCGAAATGAAGCGTCAGAAGTCTCCAGCAAAGATTGCTTTGAACGCGCTGATTTGGGACCACTGGAGCTTTTCATTCGGCAAATACAAGGAAATGGGAGTCGAAAAATTTCGGTTATTCGAAGAATAAAAATGGGACGAGGTGGCGAGCAGAATATCATTGTAAGTTATATGTTATTTTCGTATCTGACTGATATTTTTTAATATTTTATTTAAAAGTATACGATTGGATTTGCTACCGATGTCATTTTTACTAACGCCGCATAATGCACAATGTATGAAAGGGCATAACCACTCAACAAAGTATAGCTACTTACGGATTTTGGATGCCATTTTGGAATGTGTTTTAGTTTCAAATAATGTTATGATTTATGGTACAGTTGCACGTTCTCTGTGTCCAAAATGTGCACACGTGAATTTTTATTTAAGTATTTACAATGGAATATTTGTGCTATAACGGATAACTGTACCATTTTAGAAGGTATTTTTTAGTTCTCATCTCGTAGCCTGTTAGATCCGTAACAATTTATGTTTTATTCGTATCCTTTCTAATATTCACATTTTTAAATGAGCTTTTCAATTACTACAAGTTAACATCGATAACTATGACCATGTATGTCGTTTATATTTAACTAATCAACAGTCATGGTTGTAAACATAAATTGTAATGTGTTTAATAAATACTTCTAATGTATTCACTTAACACACATACACATGACATACCATTTTATTTATTAAAATTTCAGAGAATTTGGTGTCGAGAGAACTAGAGAACAGTAAGAAAGTCAAAAAGTCCATGGCTCGGTGTAAGTTGTCATAAAATGTAATTCCTTTTTTGTTATGCTTTAATTTAATTAAATTTGTTGACAAAGTATTAATCACTTGCAGTTAGTTTCTGTTTCAATATTACTACATGTCGAACCTAATATGTGTTTTCTATGTGATATAATCACTATGAATATTTAAAACAAATACATTAAATAATAAAGCTTATAAGTGTTTTCAATTGGTTAATGTATGCTTTATAGTACTGTATGATTTGCTGAAATGGTGTTAGAAATAGAATGTAAATCAACGTCACACATTGTAAACAATCTTCAGATTTTATCGTTTAATTTTATATAAATAATAATTGGCTTTGCGTAATTAAAACATGTGGTGAAAAGATCTGACACTTGTCAATGATTATGATTTTTAATATGTAAGTAAGCTCACCAAAGGTGCACTAAATAACAATATTCATGTACTCATTTACTGATATATGGCATGAAATGGCAAGGCGTATCAGATTCCTTGTTTCAGTGTTTGTTGTAAAAAAAAATATATATCATTAATGTAAGATCTGCTAATGAAGTATGTGCATTAAAGGAAATATTTTGTTTTCCTTTGTGCCAGATACTTATAATCATTGTTTCAAATTTGTTGTTGAGTTCACTTATTCAAGGAATAAGTGCATATGCAAACATAGTATTTCTTGGTAATGAAACAGCATGTTTTGTAATTCTTTCAATGTATACATAAACAAGTCGGAGAAATGCGGCACCCAGCCGCAGGCGGTGGTGATGCAGTGTTCGGATTAAGCCACAAGAGCGAAGACCAGGTCCAACAAAATTACCGACGGTCCAGTAGAAAATTACAGATGACTGGTCCGATGGTCCAGTCAATTTTGGACGTAAAGAAATGTCCAAATCTAGTAATGAAATATTCAAATTCAGTCATGTAATACAAAGAAAACAATAACAAAAAAAAAAAAATGTAACTGATAACGGCAGCTCTAAACTGAAAGTAAACATTCCGGATGTAATAGTGTAATATAATAATTGCGATATCTATAAAAAGATCATTAATGCAAATAAAATATATGTCAAGTTATTGCCTTGTTAACGATTTAAAATAGGTATCACTAATAAGAAATAAATTCATTATGATAGTTAGTGATATTTTAAAATGTATGTTATTGCTATTACATTAAAACAACACGTATTATCTATATAATTAGTGCATGTTCACGTACATTAAGTTTTGAGATTATTATCACACAGACAACAAACAAACGCGGATAATTATGAGTTTTACAGTTGTCTATTATACATAAGAACAGTTGCAAAAGCATACATCTCATTTTCACTCACGTACCAGCGATGGCACTAAGTTCAAGTTTTGCGACGGCGGCGTCTGCACCTGCTGGAAATTTTACGAATGCCAGCACTTTCGCTGACAGAATGTCGCTGACCTGTGCACATAAATGGCTAACCGTTGCCTGTGACAGGCCAGTACTATCACCGACGGAAAGCTGAAAGACGCCGCTGGCCACGTACCTCAGGTAGGTTCATACTGCCAGAACTACCGGAACTGGCAGGCTCCGCATTGTACTCCTGTTCAGCTCTTCATCACACATATTACAAATAAAAATAATACCCGGTCTTGTAAAACGAAAACGTTGAAATAGCATTCAATGTCCCGATCAATTTCTGAGGGATTCGTTCGGTCGATAAACACTTTTTCAACTCTTAAATTATCATGAAAAAGCAAGTGGCGTCGTGCGGCGGTAATTTTGGATTTGTACGTGTGTAAAACGTTACGTCGCGATTGTATTACGTTTACAAGTCTAAACATTGTAGACTTAGCATTTTTAGACTTACCATACTGAGTCTGAGTCTAAAACTTACCGTTTTAAGTTTCGTGAAATAAGTTTTGTAAGCCTGAGTTTGATTTTAAGTCAGAAACTTGAGCTGAGTCTAAGATTTGAGACTTACGTACATTGGTGAATACGGCTCCTGTACTTTAGCAAGATATCTATAGCCAAACATTTAGAAACAAGACAAAACACATGAAAACATAAACACCAATGTATACAACTAAGATAACAGCCAAGGCAGCCGTGTGGATATTTATATTTAAAAACTTTTCACGTGCATTGCATTTTAAGTTATATTTGTACGATAGTAACAGACAATGGAACAAAATTGTTTCCAATACATCACATGTTTAAGCACCTTTTCGTTCGCATCCTAATGCTGGAGACCATAATCCCGTATCCAGACACTGTATTTCCTCCGATACATTGACATTTGTGTTTCTTCCTTTGATACGGTAACCCTCCCGACATGTGCTGAATGCTATTGCTTCGTAAAGGGTACCGTTCAAGTAATTAACACTCGCATTAGAGGGTTGTTCTTTATCTAAACAATCTGAAAATGAACATTCTTTTAATAATATAACTATTTACTTCCACAACGACATTAAATAGCTCTTAGAAAATTGCAAACCGTGTATAATATTTATACGGAATTTAAAAGCGTAACTTTTTTACGGAATGGTCATGTTAACAAGAGCTGTCAGAGGACAGCGCGCTCGACTATTCGAGTGCTTGACAGTATAGCATAACCCATCATGGGGAAATTGTTCATATTCAATAAGGTCAAGGTAATATATTCATATTCTAAGTTGAAGAGGACCATAACTGAAACATATTGATCCTTTATGGTTTAAAGAAGTTGTACTTTATAGACGATTCTGACTTCAAGTATATTTTCCACAATCTTTTGAACATTTGTCAATACATAAAACAAACTAATGACATTTTATTTCAAGTTAGATAGGAATAGCTTGTGTGGGATGGTTGGACTGTCCTTCAAAATAAAATAAATAAATATTTGTGGGTTTTGTTATCATGTTTTTTTTTTTTGGGGGGGGGGGGCGGGGTGGAGAGGGGGGTATAATATGGGTGTGTGGTCATTTATTAGGTTATCTTTCAAAAATAAGAAAAACAAAGGAAAACAAAATATTTTTTTTGTGGGGGGTTTTCTGGGGTGGGGCGTGGGGGATGGTTTGGGTGGAGTCCATTGTGGTATGTCCGGTAAGTGTAGTTTTGTCAAAAATTGAATCAAATCTGATTGTAAATAAAGAAGTTATGGCAATTAAAGCAAAATTTATTAATTTGACCTTGAGAGTCAAGGTAATTCAAAGGTCAAGGTCAAATTCAACTTACCAAGTACAGTACCCTCATGATAGTAAGAAAGTATTTGAAGTTTGAAAGCGATAGCCTTGATACTTTAGAAGTAAAGTGGATCTAAACACAAAATTTAACAAAAGATTCAAAGTTACTAAGACAAAAAAGGGCCATAATTCAGTTAAACTGCCAACCATAGTTATGCAACTTGCCCTGTAAAGTCCCCTTACGATAGATAGCGAGTTTTCCAAGTCTGAAAGCAATAGCTATGATACTTTAGGAGTAAAATGGACCAAAACACAAAACTTATCTAAATGTTCAATTATCTTAATATAAAAAGGGCCATAATTCTGTCAAAATGCCAGTCAAAGTTACATAACTTTGCCTGCAGAGTCCCCTTATGATAGTTAGTAAGTGTTGCAAGCATGAAAGCAATAGCTTTGATACTTTAGGAATAAAGTGTACCTAAACACAAAACTTAACCAAATCTTCAATATTCTAAGTGAAAAAAAGCTAGAATTCTTACAAAATGCTTGATAGAGTTGTCTGCTTTTGTTAAGAGGTTGTGGTCATGTTGGTAAAGAAGTATGCAAAATATAAAAGCAATATGTCAAGGGACTGAGAAAATATTTGAGGTGGTACGCAAACTTTAACATAGATTTATCAATAATATGCATATTCTAAGTGGAAAAAGGGCCATCATTCTTCCAAAATGCTTTATACAGTTGTCTGCTCTTGTTTATAGGTTGGGGTCATGTTGGTAAAGAAGTTTGTAAAATATAAAAGCAATATGCCAAGGGACTTATACAATATTTGAGGTAGTACGCAAACTGTAACATAGATTTATCAATAATATGCATATTCTAAGTGGAAAAAGGGCCATAATTCTTACACAATGCTTGATACAGTTGCCTGCTCATGTTTATACGTAAGGGTCATGTTGGTAAAAAGGTATGCAAAATATAAAAGCAATATGCCAAGGGACTTAGAAAATATTTGAGGTGGTACGCAAACTTTAACATTCCAACGCTCACGCACACGGGAACGGGAACGCCGAAGCCGGGGTGAGTAGGATAGCTCTACTATATATATTTCATATATAATAGTCGAGCTAAAAATGTAAGTTAATATAATGGTTTGTACTTGATGATTAAGCATATTACTTTCAAAACGAAACTTGTATTCATATTATAGTGATTCCGATGCGGAGATCGGTTATGCATGTAAGAGTTAAACAAGGTAACTTTAAGAGTATGTTTCATGATGAAATACATTGATATACTGTTAAAAATGTGAGTGATACGTATTAAACGTAAGTTACTATGACAATCATACCTTTTCGTACACAACCACTTGGAAGTTGCCATCTGCCCGTCGATTGACAATTCACAGTTTGATTGACGATGCTGTTGCCTTTCGTTCCGTTAATTCTATAGCCCGGGGAGCATCTTATAGAGGCAATGTCACGGTACAGTTGCCCATAATATGTTACATGACCGTGATCAACTTCGATATCCGTTGGACATTCTAAGAGACATACACACACTGACTGGATTTAACTATATCGAATACGCATACTAATGATGATGATGATGATGATGATGATGATGATGATGATGATGATGATGATGATGATGATGATGATGATTATGATGATGATAATGATGATGATGATGATGATGATGATGATGATGATGATGATGATGATGATGATAATAATAATAATAATAATCATAATAATAATAATAATAATAATAATAATAATAATAATAATACTAATATAGAGGATAACTTTTTTGTATTTACAATGTAACACATATTATGTGAAAAGAAAAAAAACACCGATAACATCATTTAAAAAATAAATAATCATATGATGACACAATTTGTTTATGTCATGTTGTCGTATAAATAGGCGGAGTCTATTTATAGCGTAAATAACGTTAGCAGTGTGTACATGTATGTTCATGGGAAGTTACTCCGTATGTTGATATAAATATTTATCGAAGAGTTCTCGCTCTTGGTGGAAGAATGTGTGGGGGTCACAATGGGGTTTAACAAATAGTGCCGGTAAAACAGTGAAAATTATCGATAATTTTCACTGATAATTTTCACTGTTTTAACAGTGAAATTATCAGTTTTAATTCACTGATATTTCTCTATAAACCACCGGAAAGCATAAAATAAAATAATAATAATAATAATAATAATAATAATAATAATAATCATCATAAACATAAACATAATCATGATAATAATTATAATAACTATAGTAGTACACAGTATTCTTATTATTACATATTTATAATACCATTACTATGCACTATATTTATATTATTAATTATCATGGTAATAATTATACGACCATCATTACCTTTTTTGATACATCCCTGTGATGTCGACCAATGACCATCCGCCTGGCATTTTATCTCTTCTTTGGTAACGTTATTGTTATGACTACCGTTTATTCGATATCCTTCAGCGCACTGAACTATTACCGAAGACTCAAACCAGGTCTCATTTTTCCAGAGCACAAAAGCGTTATCGTATGACTCTTTTTTACCACAGTCTATAATAGAACGTGATACGTGATAGTCATGTATAATCCGCACACATTCACACGAAATAATAATACATTTACAATAACAAAATACCTGAACGAAACTACGTTTATTCGAAACGAGTAAACTATTTACGAAGCCTTCAACCTAAATTCCAGAATAAAGTAGTATATTTTTACTTAAACATAAGCAGCTCTTCGTCAATAAAACTCGTCAACAATGACAACATCGTTTGAAATTAAATACATGAACTATTGTTTTCTGACATCTGAAATACCGTTCTATATATGATTACATGCGTGCACTAGCACTAATTGTGCAAGAATTGACGAAAAAGCCTTATTTTAAGGCAATCAATTAATTGAGAAGTATAGAGGCATGCATCAATACCTTTCTTTTCACAACCATCATATTCAGACCAGTTGCCGAAGGCAGTGCACGTTATATTTTCCGCTGTTAACCAGTTATTGTTACCACCGAGTATTCTGTATCCATCTTTACATTTTACAGTTGCTATGGACTCGTACAATGTTCCGTTCGAGAAAGTTACATTCGCGAACTCGGGCAAAACTTTATCAAAACAGTCTGAAATTCAAGGGGCTTATATAAAGTTTACAATAATAACAAATGATAAGAGGGTCATATCATATAAGTTATATTATAGAATTAGGCCGTTACCTACGACAGATCTGGGCCGAACGTCTATAACAAGCCCACTGCCGATATTATAGCCCGAGAGCCTTTGCCTCAAGACGCGTTATACAGCTAGGGTCAATTATAGACGTTCGACCCAGCTCTATGTTATTGTATAAAATTCACTAAAATGTTTTACAAAACCAGTGTTCCACACTTTTATGTCCATTTTACTGAATTTGCAATTTATAACATATCTCGGATAACGTAATTTATGTGATAAAACACACAATTTATAGATAGACTATCTGCATTATCGGGATACCAATTCTGGCGACGTATTTTTGTTTTTAACAGTAAAGTAATAAAACAAGTTGAATACATAAGCAGTTTTACGAATCCAAAATAAATTTCGGATTGTGTGTATTTCAGGCATAATTTAAAACTATAATAACAATTACATAGATCGATATGACCAGAGAGTAAATCGTGTTTGTTGTATGAATGGTTAGCATTCGATACAAATGTTTTCAAAAATATACTGTCGAATATATTAAATTCAGAAAAATGGATGGAGGTACAGAAAATGAAACAGCATAGAGCATTATTGTGTTGTTATTAGTTATCATTAAAGGTATCATTGAGGTAAGCGCCCTGTTCATAAGATTTTGTTTGATGACTCATTTGAAATCTAAAAAAGTGTGATCGACCTAAGCAACAGTTTAACGTGTATTCAATAAGTCAAGTATTGAAATTATTTGTTTCTTTGTATCATTGTTTTTTCTATGTATATGCTTATTTGTAGCTTAATTTTATGTATCACCGTTTACTAAGACTGAGCGTGGACATTTTGATCAGTAGTTGACCTTCATCGATCGGATTCATTTCAGATATATAAATCAGATCGGGCCGATATGATCAGCGCTTATTTAAAACATATAAATAAAACCAGTGCTTTACTGGTACGCGAAAGTGCAACTGATTATACCCCAAATTAACATTAAAAAATGCGGAAGATGCATGCAGCGTATTCCTGGCTAAATTGTCAACAAAGACAGGTAAGTATGACAATTACTGATGTTCATTAACGTACCACTTAACCATAACAACTTATGATATACGTCAAATATCAATATGTAAATTAAAGAATAAACAAGAAGACCCGAAAACAAATGAACAACATCTATCTAATAAACATGAAAGGAAATAGCATTTTTGTAAATGGAGAGAAAAAATAAAAAAATTATGACTTTTACTTCACAATATTGTATAAGTCATTCATATCTATAATGAAATCATTCGAAATAACAGGCAACTGGAAACAAAGCAAGCATTTGCCTTTCAAAAAGGTCCGCACATTGATTTAATAATCCGCTCGTGACGTCAGTTTGTTATTATTTAAAGTTATTTTTTTAAATCGTTAATATCAGGGTTGTTATTGGATATACACTCTTTTGCATATTATGTGTTAAGACCAAGTAGCGAAACGCAATGAAATCTGTGAAAGTAACCAGGAAACAGTTCCCACTTATTTGTACAAGGTATACTTAACAATAAGTAAATTCAGTTTAACTACGCATGTATGTTGTCGACGTTTGATTTTGGTTTTGTACATCGTATATCCTGTGTTGCCTGAATAAAACATCTTAATTAATCGCGCTCGTTTATTGAAGTACACCTATACCTTTAATTGTACAGTTGACATCAAGTGGTGTCCAGCTACTGTTGGCAAGACAACGTCTAATGTCGGTACCGTACAGTGTATACCCCGCGTCACACGAATACCGAACCGTCGACTGGTATGTCGTTGTGCCGTTTAAAAGGGTGTAGTAACCATTTGAGATGGGGTTCGCATCTTTACAATCTGTCAATAACGAAAATGTGTGACGAATTAGCTCGAATTAATTATTTGAAAGAGGATTGAATTGAATAGCTTAACTAATTTAATGAAGCATTTAATATGTATGTTAATAATAAAGACAAACTAATGAACGTGTTTACATACTAAATATATATATAGGAGAGATTGCACAATCGCTAATTAATTTGTAATGTGAACAAAAGTAAATCCTTTAAAAATTGATACGCATCGTACGTATGTAATAACACATTGCACATACTATTAATTATGCATGTCGGTGGTAGATCACTCCATGTCTTGTTTGCGTAACAAAGACGGGATGCATTTCCGAGCAGCGTGTATCCAACCTCACACGAGTACACGGCGACCGAAAGATATGTTGTTCCGTTAGAGGTATCCACGTGTCCGTGTTGCGGTTGCGTCAGATTGCCACAATCTAGGAAAAGTAGAATAAACGAATTTCGTTGCCATCATTTGCAGGCAGCATCGCATTTATTATAGGTTATTACATAATTTGTTTGCATAATGGAAATATTTAATATGAATTATGTATGTGACTTATTAATTGTGTGCTTATTTGCTTTACTGATAATTTAGGATCAACCTTTAAGGCTTTTCTTGTCGGTTTTATAAGCTTAAACAGCTGTCCTATGTTATCTTGTTACTTTTGTGGATACGATACATTTTTATATGATGAGATTCTCGATATAAAACGTGTTTCATCATTTGTTTCGCTGCGTAATATAAGCTATGTAAACCTTTTCAATGGTTCAAGTTGTTTCTGACAATTACTATCTAATTAATATATTGCGTGCTTATGCAGAATTAATAAATGTGAGTGTTGTTTTACCATTGACTTTGCACTCTGGTGTCGGACGGTTCCAGGTGTTGTTGTTAAGGCATGTTGTTTTATTGTTTCCGACTACAGTGTAGCCAATATCACAGTAGAAAGTGGCCGTGTTTCCTACAGCGGTTCCATTCGAGATATTCACCCAGCCATGGTCTGGTTCAAAAGGTCTTCCACAATCTGTAACATTGTGAGTATAGCTCGGTATCGAAATATAATATGTATTTAAAGCACATCAGTATTTCTTTTTTAGCCGATTACGTGTAAAATAAAATCACCATGAACTTTTAATGATTATTTAAATCACGTGAGTAGGGAATGAAAGAGGAATGTCTCCAATGTTGCAAGTAGTAAACAAAAAAGAATCCAAAACAAAGGCGAACATGTTGCGCATTAAAAAAATGCAAAGTAGAATGTTTTTATTTAATTGTTGTTTTCTACCTCGATTTATTACTATTATGGTTTTGTTAATGTAATTATATGTTTTAATAAAAATCTTGGAATTCTGAAAACTTGGATCTAATGACTTCATATAATGCTTTTTAGTCCGGTTTCTCAAAATCTGCAATGAGTTCTTCAACGATGTTCTGTTGTTTTACGACAACAATTGTTGTGTACGGATGCAATGTAATAGTGAAAAACACAAATATTTGTAAGATTAGTGTACCTTTTGGTTCGCAGCCAGACGTTTTTCCCCAACGGCCATCGGAACCACACGTTATATTCTCCGATACATGTTTGTTCACGTTTGGTCCCACGATTCTGTATCCGCCATCGCAATTTACAGTAGTGACATCTCCAAAGAGGGTTCCACTATGCCATGTTATTTGTGCATTCTTTGAGTTTTGGTTGTCGATAGTAAATTTACCGCAATCTAAAACATATAACCAGTGCTAAAATATCGAGATTTTAACTTATTACTCTCTTATACGAACAATCATATATACTCAGACCTGTATAGCAAGGTATAGTTTCGTAAGACGATAATCGCAACTCATAGCACGATCATCTACGAATGTAAAATTGTTAACTTCTCGTAATGAAACAAATAAGCAGTACTCTACTATTGAGCATTTACATTGATGTCAGCAATACTGTCATCGAAATGCGTAGATTTTTAAAAAAATATTTAGGAAATCATTTATTACAGAATAAGCTACATTCTGAAAAACTTCCACGTGCCTGAATATTATTAATTACTGAAGAAGTAATTATATTATTGTTTCGTTTATAACCAGTTGAGCTAATCCATTATAAAAATGTATCTATCATGGATTGATTATTTTATTTAGCTAGCATTAAATGATCATGGATCAAAATAGATTATAATATGTATTACTTTTCAAAACAGTAATTGAAATAAGTTTGTATATTTTGTGATATACAAAATGTGATTTATGTATTAGTATGCAATGGATGCAAAAAGTATTATATAGGCCAAACTGGCGATAAACTTAGAAATAAGCGATCTGTCCATGAACAACAAATGCGAGACACCTTAACAAGACAGATGCCTTTAAGTAAACATTTATATGAATGTTCACAAAATGAACCAAAATTAAAAATATTTCCATTTGACAAGCTATTTTCGAACAATTTTTCAGCTAGGTTAGCAAAATAACAACATTTTATACATGTATTAAAACCCAATTAAATTTCATTTAAAATTTATTGACGTTATGACGTCATAATTGATATGACGTTATCTCCATGACATTTTGACGTTGTAATATATTGTATTATGCCCTGATGAGCTGTGTGAAACACTTTGGCTATATCAATATATATATTTAAAATCCCAGTCACGTGTTGTTACTTTTATATATATATTTTTTTTTATTGAATACATTAGTATATATAACACAACATGCAGAAGTAATGGGAAGAACTCTTATAACTTTTATTACGCCAAATGCGTTTCTATTTATTACCACGATTAAAAAATGTGTAAGTAAAAGGAAGTGATACTTTGAGATTTATAAATTTCTTAAAATGAAACCAAATAATGAAGTTATTATATTAAATGTCCATATAAAATTGAAGTCACGATATTCACGTTTTTGTCAAACACTGTAGCAAAGTTTGTTTACTGTTGCGCGTCGTCAGTCATCAGGATTTACCTATTGAACAGGGCAAATTCACATTTATTTTCCAATCTGTACATCACTCTGTCATAACCTGTTTCGCCATGGTATCTTTTTCAATTTCAAAATTGGCTGCGTCGGGTACAAAACTTAGCCAGTTGGTCAAATTAAAGACAATGCTTGTAAAAACTATAGAAATCACATGCGTTTCCCAGTGCTCCCTAATGTTGATGAAACATGTTCAGAACGTGTGTAACCATAATGTCTCTGCTGAGTATTAAAATTGTCCTGGTTCGTCTCGAATTTTCGTCAAATAGACTCTTGCTAACAACATGTGTTGCACATGCGTTTTCAAATGGTTCCGAACCGTGAAAAAAAATAGAATTGTGTTCCTGTTGAGGTCGGTGAAATCAAAATAATGCTTATTTAAATGTGAATAAAGTATGTGAACTTATAATGAAATTAATAAAGAATAAAGATTTGTGCATCTAGATATGTGCTCCAATGACCATATGACGTGTACTGATTGAAAAGGACGATCGATTGATTGTTATTTTCTTTAAAAACATCAGTGTTATTGTTAAATATTGAAGGGGTCGTTGCAAACATTTACTGAAACAAAGACTCCAGTAAATACACATGAATGAAGTGTGTTTTATGTATGTAAAGCACACAATTGTAGTGTTTTGTTTAGTTTTATTATAGTTATTTCAAACAAAAGTAAATAGGATGTGTTTACTTCGATTTGCAGAAATAAGAATAGTTTACTTATATATTGAAAGTTCGGTTCAGAAACATCGTTTAACCCTTTCCAAATAGCCAAACCTAATGCAAGGCTGACATTCCATTTCACCATTTCCCGCATATTGCGGAATGCGTGTTCGTATTGTTAAAAAATGCTATCTTTCTGAGAAAACATACAATTGTACATGAACATTAACAAAACTAAGTCATATTGATTTATGCATAATTATTAGCAAAGTTGTCGTATAGAACATGACTATCAACCAGTCCATGTTGGGCAAACACTCACGATGTACAGTATCGATTGCGCCATACGGACCAAGTACCAGGGCCGATTCGCTCTACAGCTCTGACAGGTCATCGCTACCCTTTGGTTATAACACTAAACTGATAGATTCTCCATTTCAATCCCATTTACAATTGCTGACTTTGCCAAACAATTATACTTTATATCGAATATTCTTCAATGGCTGGACTGCACGCATATAGTGGAGTGTGTCTTAATTGCCCAAAACTTAAATAGCTGCATTGCACTCATATTGCGGAATTCGTATTAATTGCAGATAGATGGCTGGATTTCATGCAAATAGCGGAGTGAGTGACATTTGCCTGTTGCTTAAATAACTGGATTGTACGCGTGTAGCGTGTATTTATCAAAATTAATTTTGTGTAGTCTGCAAATTGAATTTGGTGCAATATTTGGGGAGCAACGAGGCACATTTTGAAGACTTTGCAGACAGTGTTATGATCGTATAATACGTTGCATCAAGTTTTGTTATTGAATGCATTTAGTATACAATCGGTGGGTTATTTAACTGACGATGGCTATTGTTGGTTTTCTTGTCATATAGCAAAGGACAGCGTGCAAACTATGGTTAGAGCTATAACATAACCAAAGCCTACCTATAATGAGAAATCTTAACATGACAATTGATATTAAACTAGATTAACTGCTATTCTCGCACAACTGTATCGTCAGATGACTATGATGTTCATTCAATTGTCTCATACATTGTCAATACAATATTACAAAAAACTGTAAAGAAAAGTGTGCTGTTTACACATTAGCAAGCCATAAACGACTTTCTAATGTTTATACGGGTGTTGCACTACAGAAAGCGTTGTCAAACAATTTTCACATAAATTCATACTTATCATAGAGCAGTCTTCAGCGGGTGTCCAGTCCCCGTTTAATCTGCACTTCACTCTTTGGGTTGTATTTGGTTTGCCAGGGGTTGACGTGTTTTGCAACCAGTATCCATCGTCACACTTGAGTTGCACGTTTGCGTCATAAGTCATCTTCGTAGCATTGCTTAACGTAGAATTAGTCATGTGCCAGTGACAAGCATCGCTGTGCTTGGTCATGAGGGCCGGGCAGGCTATGCAAAATGTAATGCAATTTATTATTCGCGCAAACATGTGTTCACATAACCAATGCTGAGTCATTAGAAACAACAAACGTGCTAACATGTACCAAATTAATAAAACACATATTTAAGAAATATGAAAACAACAAAGCTTTGTCATATTATTCGTTGAGGACGTCTAGTTTGTCTAATGACCGATGTGTATATTTAATCTTATTTTTTACTCACTAAAAGCGGATAAATGAGCCGTGTAGCGACCCTAGAAAGGCGTTCGTATCGTCCAAAAATGTAACCTTGTATATGGTCCACAAAACATATGAACGCACATGAACATTAACCTAACACAATCATATTGAATTATGTATATTGGCAAATTTGTCGTATTAAGCAATCATTTCATACATTGCTTCACGATGTTCGGTATAAATTGTGCCATTTAGACCAGGTACCAGCCTCGACTTGCTATACAACTCTGACTGTTCAGTGATTTATAACACTAAACGAATCAATTCTCCATGATTTCGAATACATATACCGTTGCTGAGCTTACCAAAAAGTTATACGTTTTATTATATACATGTTTAATGCTTTTAACAAAATACAGCTTGTATCAATCGTTGAAATAAAAAATTACGCTACTCGCTGTTTCCAATTCCGTATTACCATACTAGCCGGACTACTTTGACCCATTTAATGACGTCACATTACACGCACCGAAAATAGAAATATTTTATATTACGAAATATATTACGTAGTACATCGTGTGACGTCATTTATGTTACGAAACACAATATTTTTATCTATACCCTCTGGAATTTAAGGACATGTCGGACGTGGTGTTTTTTAACAGTAAACTATGTGTTAAAAACGTATTTTGGAGTGTGTGTTTTTTATGCATAAATGTATATTTCGATATGAATACAATACAATAGTGTGGTTTAAACTAAGTTTCGATAAAGATATGGAAGATAGAAGTGGAAGTGCTTATCGTTTAAACGTTTTTGTTATAAACATCGGATTAAAGATGTAAACTTCATTGTTATAAAAATTGGATTAACGATGGCATTAAGGTAAGCTTGTCGGAAACCTGTGTTTTCCCGGTTCGAATGTTTACACGTTAATTTACATAAACTGTATTCTTACGCGTCTTAAATAAACTATGGCGTACCGTTTTAGTCATTGTTTTGTCAGTTTTGTTAAAGTACAAAATACATGTGTTAACTGTTTTCATTAGTTGTTGTATATAATAAAAGGAATATTACGCTAGTCAATTGTTCCAAGAGTTTGTATCACTCTCGTGGCTTGTGATATTTCGCATCACACTCGAGGCTCCGCCTCTCGTGTGATACGTCATCACACAAACTACTCGAGTGATACAAACTCTTGGAACAATTGACTAGCGTAATATTCCGTATATATTAAACATTCTAAATGGTTGGTTTCCACGCATAAAGCGGAGTTTGTTTTTATTGGCGAATGCTTAAATAGCTGCATCGCATGCACATTCAAAATATGTGTTCACTGCAGATAGATGGCTGGATTTCATGCAGATAGCGGAGTGTGTGACCTCTCAATATTTCTTAAAAAGCTGGATTGCCCGCGTGTAGCGTGCATTTATTAAAACGAATTGCTTAAAACTGCACAAGGAATTAGGTGAAATTTTTTGAAAAAGAAGCATACTTTATAGACTTGGCAGAATGTGTATTCATCTGATCGTACGTTGCATAATGTATCATTAGTGAATACATCTATCATACAATCAGTGGTTGTATTATTATACAAATGAAAAAGATTCTCGTTGGCTTTCCTGTTATTTGGCAAAGGACAGTATGCTGCAGATGGTTAGAGTTAAAGCATTGTAAACAAGTACCTATATAGAAACACTTAAACGACACAAATGAAAACAGAAAAAATCGCTATTCTTGCACATCATGTATCGTCAACTGATTATGATTTACATTAAATTGTGTCTCCTATTGGCAATATAATATTTGAGAAAAACCACAATAGTGTGCTGGCTATAAACTATACAGGCACTTAACGTCTTTTGGGTGTTTTAATCACAGGAAACGACGCCAAACAATTCTCACAAAAATGCATACTTATCATAACGCAGTTTGCAGCGGGTGTCCAGGTCCCGTTTATTCCGCACTCCACTACCTGGGTTGTCTGTGGGTTGCCAAAGGTTGACGAAGGTTTCAACCAGTATCCATCGTCACACCTTAGTGGCATGTGTGCGTCGTAGTTCTGCACCGTAGCATTGTCTAACGCAGCATCATCCAAATGCCAGTGACTATCATCGGTGTGTTCGATTTTGAGGGCCTGGCAAGCTATGCGAAATTTTATGAAATTAATCATTCGTGCAAACGTAAGTTTGCACAAATAATGCTTAATCACAAGAAACCACAACACAGGTGCTCACGCAGGTACTAAAGTAATAAAAGAATACATACAAGGAATATACAAATCACATTAGCAAAATAAGTCATATTTATCGGCGAGAACGTTTGTTTTTACCAATAGTTTGCCTATTAACCGATGTATACCTCAAAATGCCTTTTCTACTCACTAAAAGCGGATACACGAGCCGTATAGCGATCCTAGAAAGGCGTTCGTATCGTATAAAAATGTAACATTTCTAACATTGTATATGGTCCACAAAACATATGAACGCGCATGCACATGCACCTCATACAATCATATTGAAGTATGTATATTGGTAAAGTTGTCGTATAAAGCATTCATGTCAAACATTGCCTTTTGGCGTATACTGACGATATTCGGTGCGGCTTGTGCCATTTAGACTAGGTACCAGCTCCGACTCGCTATACAGCTCTGACAGTTCAGTGCTACCCGAGAGTTATAACACTAATCGGATCAATGCTCCATGATTTTTAATCCATATACCATTGCTGACTTTGCAAAAAAGTTATCCTTTATATCGAACATTCTTCAATGGCTAGATTCCACGCACAGAGCGGAGTGTGTCTTAATTGCCAAATGCTTAAAAAACGGCATTGCACACACATTGCATAACGCGTGTAAGTTGCAGATAGAATGCTGGATTTTATGCATATAACGGAGTGCGTGACTTTTGCATATTGCTTAAAAAGCTTGATTGCACGCCTGAAGCGTGCATCTATTCAAACGAATTGTTTAATACTGCAAAACGTATTTGGTGCACTATTTTGAAAAAGGGGCATACACTAAAGACTTGGCAGAATGAATAATGATCTGAGCGTACGATGCATACTGTTTCATTATTGACTATATCAATTCTGCAATCGGTGGGTTTATGATTATCCAAATAAAAATGGTTCTCGTTGGTTTTCCTGTTATTTGACAAAGGGCAATGCGCAAAACATGGTGAGAGTTAAGCGTTGCCAACATGTACCTACCTATAGACACTTTAACAAGACACCGGAAACCAGCAAACTTGCTATTCTTGCACATTATGCATCGTCAACTGAGTACGAGTAACAATAAATTGTCCCACCGATGGCAATATAATATTTAACAGCAGATCGACTAGTGTTCTGGCTATCAAATGTACACGCACGGAACGTCTTTTCTTTATTACGGGAAACGACGTCAAACAATTCTCAAAAAAATGCATACTTATCATAACGCAGTTTGCAGCGGGTGTCCAGGTCCCGTTTATTCCGCACTCCACTGCCTGGGTTCTCTGTGGGTTGCCAAGGGTCGACGAAGGTTTTAACCAGTATCCATCGTCACACCTTAGTGGCATGTGTGCGTCGTAGTTCTGCACCGTAGCATTGTCTAACGCAGCATCATCCAAATGCCAGTGACTATCATCGGTGTGTTCGGTTTTGAGGGCCTGGCAAGCTATGCGAAATTTTATGAAATTAATCATTCGTGCAAACGTAAGTTCGCAAAAATAATGCTGAATCACAAGAAACCACAACGCATGTGCTCACGCAGGTACTAAAGTAATAAAATAATACATAAAGGAACATACAAATTATTTTGAACGTAAGTTAGACGTTTTATGAAACATACTTGAAATGTTTTATAAACATGAACACCATAACGAGCAATTTATTACGTGTGCTACGTAGTTTATCAAATAGCATATCGCAAGAGAAATGTATCGGGTGCGACTCTACCCCACATTATTAATGTAAGTGATACGAAACATCACATCACTACACAGGAGCAATATGCCATGCACGATACGCATTTCGCAGAATTATAATCATTAAGAATAAAATCAAATGATTCGCTATTGATCATGTGATTCCCATTAAAGGTAACTCCATTTCATGAGGTCTGTAATATTGCCTCTTTCACAAGGAACTGAGCAATATATCTCCGAACACATGTGTGCTAATTTGTGCGGTGAAAGCAATTGTGGAAATATTATTTTTATTTCGATTAACAACAATAGAAAATCCATTAAATGTCGATAACATTGTCCTTGTGTTAACCGTAGAAAAGTAATAAACAAGTGTGGATGTGAAAAAAATGTTTAAAAGTTAGGAAACACGTTTCAACGTCCGTTACCAACGTGTGTTATAAGGTTACCGTGAACCTAGTAAGAACGATTGCACATGTGTATGCTATCGATAATTGATGAACAATATTACATTTGGGTATATTTGCATTGGGTCGTCTAGCACGGGCTTATTGTTTGACGTTGTAAATGATTTTTTACACAATCAAAGACTGCGATAGAGTGCACCGGGACAGCAAAATAATTACACTTGCATTTTTGTATAGAAACAATGACGATCAAAAGCAAAACTACACGCCAACAAGGGTCATCACGATGTGTCAATTTGAGACATAAAACTAGCCTCAAGATTAACTATTCGAACATTTATATGCATGCATGATGTCATAATTTCGTGTGCATTTATAACGCCATTAAATTGTTCGAGTTGGCCTGCCACAGACTGCACTTAATTATCCCTCAATGTGGCATATGACAACTCCATCTGGCCTATTGCATGTTATACTGAACATCACCACTATTAGAAATGTATTATATATGCGTTTATTATACAGCCGTTCATGCAAATTAGTATAATAGCACGCAATAAAAGACCGCAGACTATTATGTAAAAAAATTTTCTAATAAATAAACACAAATATATAATATACCCTTCGGTTCACATGTGTATGTGCTATTCCACTGCCCAGTCTCTTCACATGTCGCAAGTCTGATCACGTCGCTGTTTCCAGCGCCGTTTGTGATCCTGTGCCCTTCTCTACATGATATAATTGCTTTTGAATGAACATTCGTTGTTTCAGGAGAATATGTTATATCGGCGTTGTTTTCACGTTGGTAGGATCCACAGTCTGCGAAATAGAAAGCAATTACTAGTATTTATTATCGTATAAAGTCTTAAATATATTAATTGAAAACTTCTTCCGCAAATATGAGCATCATCAAAACATTTGACTTGAAAACGAATACTTAAGTAAATTATTGTCTATTTTATGATATTCCGGCATCGTAATTGAGCACGCACCACATATCGTACTAGTCCTTTAACTAGTTTTAACAAAGTCAATGTTCATATTTTTAGAAATGTGATTGTAAAGCTTCACAGGTAGATGCCTTTCCAAACCAAGCACTAAATAAACACGACCATTGTAAATCACTCAATTATATTCCAAATAAACTAGTACGGTGTATATAAGGAGAAGTCATTGCATTTATAAGAGTCAGTTTCAGTCGCGATGTGTCATTACCAAATTGTGTTCGAACGGTGTCTTATACATCCTCGCATCACTTGCAAGAGTATTAAAAACGGGAGTTTCGATATGCTTAAAATGTAGCATTCACCTGCTGGTAATTCAAAACTGGCCAGATCGTTATTGTGTGAATAAAGCATACAACATATTTCAGGTTGGGGGGTTTCAAAGAATAAATTTAAGAAAATTGAATTAAACTTACTTATTTTATTACACATTGCAGCTTCCGACCAGTCCCCACTTGAGTTGCATGTTATGTTTTGCTTGGTCACCGGGTTACCAGCAGTTGAGTTCTGCAGCCAGTAATCCTTGTCACATTCCAGAGTCAGATCTGACCCTACACTCTTCATCGTACCGGCCTCAGCATGCCAGTTTCTGCCAGAAGTCTTATTTTCGAGGATACACACTGAAAAAGCAAACATTAACAATACATTTAGAGTTGGTTAAATTTCATGTTCTCGCCATGAGAAAAAATGTTATTGTGATGACTAGTATAAACGGGAAAAAATATGTTGAACGTAAGTGAGACGTTTTATGAAACATACTTGAACTGTTTTATAAACAGGAAAACCATAACGAGCAATTTATTACGTGTGCTACGTAGTTTATAACTGGCATATCGCAAGAGAAATGTCTCGGCTGCGACTCTACCCCACACTATTAATGTAAGTGATACGAAACATCACATCACTACACAAGAGCAATATGCCATGCATGATACGCATTTCGCAGAATAATAATCATTAAGTATTTAATCAAATGATGCGCTATTGATCATGTGATTCCCAATAAAGGTAACTGCATTCAATGAGGTCTGTAATATTGCCTCTTTCACAAAGAACTGAGCGATATATCTTCGAACACATGTGTGTTAATGTGTGCGGTGAAAGCAATTGTGGAAATATTATTTTTATTTCGATTAACAACAATAGAAAATCCATTAAATGTCGGTAACATTGTCCTTGTGTTAACCGTAGAAAAGTGATAAACAATTGTGTATGTGAATAACAATGTTTAACAGTTAGGAAACACTTTTCAACGTTCGTTATCAACGTGTGTTATCTGTTACCGTGAACCTAGTAAGAACGATTGCACATGTGTATGCTATCGAGCATTGATGAACAATATTACATTTGGGTATATTTGCATTGGGTCGTCTAGCACGGGCTGATTGTTTGACGTTGTAAATGAATTTTCACACAATCAAAGACTGCGATACAGTGCACCGGGACAGCAAAACAATTACACTTTGCATTTTTGTATAGAAACAATGACGATCAAAAGCAAAACTACACGCCAACAACGGTCAACACGATGTGTCAATTCGAGACATAAAACTAGCCTCAAGTGTAACTATTCGAACATTTATATGCATGCATGACGTCATAATTTCGTGTGCATTTATAACGCCATTAAATTGTTCGAGTTGGCCTGCCACAGACTGCACTTAATTATCCCTCAATGTGGCATATGACAACTCCATCTGGCCTATTGCATGTTAAACTGAACATCACCACTATTAGAAATATATTATATATATACGTTTATTATACAGTCGTTCATGCAAATTAGTATAATAGCACGCAATAAAAGACCGCAGACTATTATGTTGAAAAGTTTCTTATAAATAAACACAAATATATAATATACCCTTCGGTTCACATGTGTATGTGCTATTCCACTGCCCAGTCTCTTCACATGTCGCAAGTCTGATCACGTCGCTGTTTCCAGCGCCGTTTTTGATCCTGTGCCCTTCTCTACATGATATAGTTGCTTTTGAATGAACATTCTGGGTGTCAGGAGAATATGTTATATCGGCGTTGTTTTCATGTGGGTAGGATCCACAGTCTGCGAAATAGAAAGCAATTATTCATTATCGTTTATAGTCTAGAATATATTAATTGAAAACTTCTGCCGCAAATATGAGCATCATCAAAACATTTGACTTGAAAACGAATACTTAAGTAAATTATTGTCTATTTTATGATATTCCGACATCGTAATTGAGCACGCACCACATATCGTACTAGTCCTTTAACTAGTTTTACCAAAGTCAATGTTCATATTTTTAAAAATGTGATTGTAAAGCTTCACAGGTAGATGCCTTTCCAAACCAAGCACTAAATAAACACGACCATTGTAAATCACTCAATTATATTCCAAATAAACTAGTACGGTGTATATAAGGAGAAGTCACTGCATTTATAAGAGTCAGTTTAAGTCGCGATGTGTCATTACCAAAATGTGTTCGAACGGTGTCTTATACATCCTCGCAACACTTGCAAGAGTATTAAAAACGGGGGTTTCGATATGCTTAAAATGTAGCATTCACCTGCTGGTTATTCAAAACTGGCCAGATCGTTATTGTGTGAATAAAGCATACAACATATTTCAGGTTGGGGGGTTTCAAAGAATAAATTTAACAAAATTGAATTAAGCTTACTTATTTTATTACACATTGCAGCTTCCGACCAGTCCCCACTTGTGTTGCATGTTATGTTTTGCTTGGTCACCGGGTTACCAGCAGTTGAGTTCTGCAGCCAGTAATCCTTGTCACATTCCAGAGTCAGATCTGACCCTACACTCTGCATCGTACCGGCCTCAGCATGCCAGTTTCTGCCAGAAGTCTTATTTTCGAGGATACACACTGAAATAGCAAACATTACCAATACATTTAGAGTTGGTTAAATTTCATGTTTTCGCCATGAGATTTTTTTTTATTGCGATGCCTAGTAAAAATGGGATCAGTTATGTTGAACGTAAGTTAGACGTTTTATGAAACATACTTGAACTGTTTTATAAACATGAACACCATAACGAGCAATTTATTACGTGTGCTGCGTAGTTTATCAACTGGCATATCGCAAGAGAAATGTCTCGGCTGCGACTCTACCCCACAATATTAATGTAAGTGATACGAAACATCACATCACTACACAGGAGCAATATGCCATGCATGATACGCATTTCGCAGAATAATAATCATTAAGTATTTAATCAAATGATGCGCTATTGATCATGTGATTCCCAATAAAGGTAACTCCATTCAATGAAGTCTGTAATATTGCCTCTTTCACAAAGAACTGAGCGATATATCTCCGAACACATGTGTGTTAATGTGTGCGGTGAAAGCAATTGTGGAAATATTATTTTTATTTCGATTAACAACAATAGAAAATCCATTAAATGTCGGTAACATTGTCCTTGTGTTAACCGTAGAAAAGTGATAAACAATTGTGTATGTGAATAAAAATGTTTAATAGTTAGGAAACACTTTTCAACGTTCGTTATCAACGTGTGTTATCTGTTACCGTGAACCTAGTAAGAACGATTGCACATGTGTATGCTATCGAGCATTGATGAACAATATTACATTTGGGTATATTTGCATTGGGTCGTCTAGCACGGGCTGATTGTTTGGCGTTGTAAATGAATTTTCACACAATCAAAGACTGCGATACAGTGCACCGGGACAGCAAAACAATTACACTTTGCATTTTTGTATAGAAACAATGACGATCAAAAGCAAAACTACACGCCAACAACGGTCAACACGATGTGTCAATTCGAGACATAAAACTAGCCTCAAGTTTAACTATTCGAACATTTATATGCATGCATGACGTCATAATTTCGTGTGCATTTATAACGCCATTAAATTGTTCGAGTTGGCCTGCCACAGACTGCACTTAATTATCCCTCAATGTGGCATATGACAACTCCATCTGGCCTATTGCATGTTAAACTGAACATCACCACTATTAGAAATATATTATATATATACGTTTATTATACAGTCGTTCATGCAAATTAGTATAATAGCACGCAATAAAAGACCGCAGACTATTATGTTGAAAAGTTTCTAATAAATAAACACAAATATATAATATACCCTTCGGTTCACATGTGTATGTGCTATTCCACTGCCCAGTCTCTTCACATGTCGCAAGTCTGATCACGTCGCTGTTTCCAGCGCCGTTTTTGATCCTGTGCCCTTCTCTACATGATATAGTTGCTTTTGAATGAACATTCTGGGTGTCAGGAGAATATGTTATATCGGCGTTGTTTTCATGTGGGTAGGATCCACAGTCTGCGAAATAGAAAGCAATTATTCATTATCGTTTATAGTCTAGAATATATTAATTGAAAACTTCTGCCGCAAATATGAGCATCATCAAAACATTTGACTTGAAAACGAATACTTAAGTAAATTATTGTCTATTTTATGATATTCCGACATCGTAATTGAGCACGCACCACATATCGTACTAGTCCTTTAACTAGTTTTAACAAAGTCAATGTTCATATTTTTAGAAATGTGATTGTAAAGCTTCACAGGTAGATGCCTTTCCAAACCAAGCACTAAATAAACTCGACCATTGTAAATCACTCAATTATATTCCAAATAAACTAGTACGGTGTATATAAGGAGAAGTCACTGCATTTATAAGAGTCAGTTTAAGTCGCGATGTGTCATTACCAAAATGTGTTCGAACGGTGTCTTATACATCCTCGCAACACTTGCAAGAGTATTAAAAACGGGGGTTTCGATATGCTTAAAATGTAGCATTCACCTGCTGGTTATTCAAAACTGGCCAGATCGTTATTGTGTGAATAAAGCATACAACATATTTCAGGTTGGGGGGTTTTCAAAGAATAAATTTAACAAAATTGAATTAAGCTTACTTATTTTATTACACATTGCAGCTTCCGACCAGTCCCCACTTGTGTTGCATGTTATGTTTTGCTTGGTCACCGGGTTACCAGCAGTTGAGTTCTGCAGCCAGTAATCCTTGTCACATTCCAGAGTCAGATCTGACCCTACACTCTGCATCGTACCGGCCTCAGCATGCCAGTTTCTGCCAGAAGTCTTATTTTCGAGGATACACACTGAAATAGCAAACATTACCAATACATTTAGAGTTGGTTAAATTTCATGTTTTCGCCATGAGATTTTTTTTTATTGCGATGACTAGTATAAATGGGATCAGTTATGTTGAACGTAAGTTAGACGTTTTATGAAACATACTTGAACTGTTTTATAAACATGAACACCATAACGAGCAATTTATTACGTGTGCTGCGTAGTTTATCAACTGGCATATCGCAAGAGAAATGTCTCGGCTGCGACTCTACCCCACAATATTAATGTAAGTGATACGAAACATCACATCACTACACAGGAGCAATATGCCATGCATGATACGCATTTCGCAGAATAATAATCATTAAGTATTTAATCAAATGATGCGCTATTGATCATGTGATTCCCAATAAAGGTAACTCCATTCAATGAAGTCTGTAATATTGCCTCTTTCACAAAGAACTGAGCGATATATCTCCGAACACATGTGTGTTAATGTGTGCGTCGAAAGCAATTGTGGAAATATTATTTTTATTTCGATTAACAACAATAGAAAATCCATTAAATGTCGGTAACATTGTCCTTGTGTTAACCGTAGAAAAGTGATAAACAATTGTGTATGTGAATAAAAATGTTTAATAGTTAGGAAACACTTTTCAACGTTCGTTATCAACGTGTGTTATCTGTTACCGTGAACCTAGTAAGAACGATTGCACATGTGTATGCTATCGAGCATTGATGAACAATATTACATTTGGGTATATTTGCATTGGGTCGTCTAGCACGGGCTAATTGTTTGACGTTGTAAATGAATTTTCACACAATCAAAGACTGCGATACAGTGCACCGGGACAGCAAAACAATTACACTTTGCATTTTTGTATAGAAACAATGACGATCAAAAGCAAAACTACACGCCAACAACGGTCAACACGATGTGTCAATTCGAGACATAAAACTAGCCTCAAGTTTAACTATTCGAACATTTATATGCATGCATGACGTCATAATTTCGTGTGCATTTATAACGCCATTAAATTGTTCGAGTTGGCCTGCCACAGACTGCACTTAATTATCCCTCAATGTGGCATATGACAACTCCATCTGGCCTATTGCATGTTAAACTGAACATCACCACTATTAGAAATATATTATATATATACGTTTATTATACAGTCGTTCATGCAAATTAGTATAATAGCACGCAATAAAAGACCGCAGACTATTATGTTGAAAAGTTTCTAATAAATAAACACAAATATATAATATACCCTTCGGTTCACATGTGTATGTGCTATTCCACTGCCCAGTCTCTTCACATGTCGCAAGTCTGATCACGTCGCTGTTTCCAGCGCCGTTTTTGATCCTGTGCCCTTCTCTACATGATATAGTTGCTTTTGAATGAACATTCTGGGTGTCAGGAGAATATGTTATATCGGCGTTGTTTTCATGTGGGAAGAATCCACAGTCTGCGAAATAGAAAGCAATTATTCATTATCGTTTATAGTCTAGAATATATTAATTGAAAACTTCTGCCGCAAATATGAGCATCATCAAAACATTTGACTTGAAAACGAATACTTAAGTAAATTATTGTCTATTTTATGATATTCCGACATCGTAATTGAGCACGCACCACATATCGTACTAGTCCTTTAACTAGTTTTAACCAAAGTCAATGTTCATATTTTTAGAAATGTGATTGTAAAGCTTCACAGGTAGATGCCTTTCCAAACCAAGCACTAAATAAACTCGACCATTGTAAATCACTCAATTATATTCCAAATAAACTAGTACGGTGTATATAAGGAGAAGTCACTGCATTTATAAGAGTCAGTTTAAGTCGCGATGTGTCATTACCAAAATGTGTTCGAACGGTGTCTTATACATCCTCGCAACACTTGCAAGAGTATTAAAAACGGGGGTTTCGATATGCTTAAAATGTAGCATTCACCTGCTGGTTATTCAAAACTGGCCAGATCGTTATTGTGTGAATAAAGCATACAACATATTTCAGGTTGGGGGGTTTCAAAGAATAAATTTAACAAAATTGAATTAAGCTTACTTATTTTATTACACATTGCAGCTTCCGACCAGTCCCCACTTGTGTTGCATGTTATGTTTTGCTTGGTCACCGGGTTACCAGCAGTTGAGTTCTGCAGCCAGTAATCCTTGTCACATTCCAGAGTCAGATCTGACCCTACACTCTGCATCGTACCGGCCTCAGCATGCCAGTTTCTGCCAGAAGTCTTATTTTCGAGGATACACACTGAAATAGCAAACATTACCAATACATTTAGAGTTGGTTAAATTTCATGTTTTCGCCATGATATTTTTTTTATTGCGATGACTAGTATAAATGGGATCAGTTATGTTGAACGTAAGTTAGACGTTTTATGAAACATACTTGAACTGTTTTATAAACATGAACACCATAACGAGCAATTTATTACGTGTGCTGCGTAGTTTATCAACTGGCATATCGCAAGAGAAATGTCTCGGCTGCGACTCTACCCCACAATATTAATGTAAGTGATACGAAACATCACATCACTACACAGGAGCAATATGCCATGCATGATACGCATTTCGCAGAATAATAATCATTAAGTATTTAATCAAATGATGCGCTATTGATCATGTGATTCCCAATAAAGGTAACTCCATTCAATGAAGTCTGTAATATTGCCTCTTTCACAAAGAACTGAGCGATATATCTCCGAACACATGTGTGTTAATGTGTGCGGTGAAAGCAATTGTGGAAATATTATTTTTATTTCGATTAACAACAATAGAAAATCCATTAAATGTCGGTAACATTGTCCTTGTGTTAACCGTAGAAAAGTGATAAACAATTGTGTATGTGAATAAAAATGTTTAATAGTTAGGAAACACTTTTCAACGTTCGTTATCAACGTGTGTTATCTGTTACCGTGAACCTAGTAAGAACGATTGCACATGTGTATGCTATCGAGCATTGATGAACAATATTACATTTGGGTATATTTGCATTGGGTCGTCTAGCACGGGCTAATTGTTTGACGTTGTAAATGAATTTTCACACAATCAAAGACTGCGATACAGTGCACCGGGACAGCAAAACAATTACACTTTGCATTTTTGTATAGAAACAATGACGATCAAAAGCAAAACTACACGCCAACAACGGTCAACACGATGTGTCAATTCGAGACATAAAACTAGCCTCAAGTTTAACTATTCGAACATTTATATGCATGCATGACGTCATAATTTCGTGTGCATTTATAACGCCATTAAATTGTTCGAGTTGGCCTGCCACAGACTGCACTTAATTATCCCTCAATGTGGCATATGACAACTCCATCTGGCCTATTGCATGTTAAACTGAACATCACCACTATTAGAAATATATTATATATATACGTTTATTATACAGTCGTTCATGCAAATTAGTATAATAGCACGCAATAAAAGACCGCAGACTATTATGTTGAAAAGTTTCTAATAAATAAACACAAATATATAATATACCCTTCGGTTCACATGTGTATGTGCTATTCCACTGCCCAGTCTCTTCACATGTCGCAAGTCTGATCACGTCGCTGTTTCCAGCGCCGTTTTTGATCCTGTGCCCTTCTCTACATGATATAGTTGCTTTTGAATGAACATTCTGGGTGTCAGGAGAATATGTTATATCGGCGTTGTTTTCATGTGGGAAGAATCCACAGTCTGCGAAATAGAAAGCAATTATTCATTATCGTTTATAGTCTAGAATATATTAATTGAAAACTTCTGCCGCAAATATGAGCATCATCAAAACATTTGACTTGAAAACGAATACTTAAGTAAATTATTGTCTATTTTATGATATTCCGACATCGTAATTGAGCACGCACCACATATCGTACTAGTCCTTTAACTAGTTTTACCAAAGTCAATGTTCATATTTTTAGAAATGTGATTGTAAAGCTTCACAGGTAGATGCCTTTCCAAACCAAGCACTAAATAAACTCGACCATTGTAAATCACTCAATTATATTCCAAATAAACTAGTACGGTGTATATAAGGAGAAGTCACTGCATTTATAAGAGTCAGTTTAAGGTCGCGATGTGTCATTACCAAAATGTGTTCGAACGGTGTCTTATACATCCTCGCAACACTTGCAAGAGTATTAAAAACGGGGGTTTCGATATGCTTAAAATGTAGCATTCACCTGCTGGTTATTCAAAACTGGCCAGATCGTTATTGTGTGAATAAAGCATACAACATATTTCAGGTTGGGGGGTTTCAAAGAATAAATTTAACAAAATTGAATTAAGCTTACTTATTTTATTACACATTGCAGCTTCCGACCAGTCCCCACTTGTGTTGCATGTTATGTTTTGCTTGGTCACCGGGTTACCAGCAGTTGAGTTCTGCAGCCAGTAATCCTTGTCACATTCCAGAGTCAGATCTGACCCTACACTCTGCATCGTACCGGCCTCAGCATGCCAGTTTCTGCCAGAAGTCTTATTTTCGAGGATACACACTGAAATAGCAAACATTACCAATACATTTAGAGTTGGTTAAATTTCATGTTTTCGCCATGATATTTTTTTTTATTGCGATGACTAGTATAAATGGGATCAGTTATGTTGAACGTAAGTTAGACGTTTTATGAAACATACTTGAACTGTTTTATAAACATGAACACCATAACGAGCAATTTATTACGTGTGCTGCGTAGTTTATCAACTGGCATATCGCAAGAGAAATGTCTCGGCTGCGACTCTACCCCACAATATTAATGTAAGTGATACGAAACATCACATCACTACACAGGAGCAATATGCCATGCATGATACGCATTTCGCAGAATAATAATCATTAAGTATTTAATCAAATGATGCGCTATTGATCATGTGATTCCCAATAAAGGTAACTCCATTCAATGAAGTCTGTAATATTGCCTCTTTCACAAAGAACTGAGCGATATATCTCCGAACACATGTGTGTTAATGTGTGCGGTGAAAGCAATTGTGGAAATATTATTTTTATTTCGATTAACAACAATAGAAAATCCATTAAATGTCGGTAACATTGTCCTTGTGTTAACCGTAGAAAAGTGATAAACAATTGTGTATGTGAATAAAAATGTTTAATAGTTAGGAAACACTTTTCAACGTTCGTTATCAACGTGTGTTATCTGTTACCGTGAACCTAGTAAGAACGATTGCACATGTGTATGCTATCGAGCATTGATGAACAATATTACATTTGGGTATATTTGCATTGGGTCGTCTAGCACGGGCTAATTGTTTGACGTTGTAAATGAATTTTCACACAATCAAAGACTGCGATACAGTGCACCGGGACAGCAAAACAATTACACTTTGCATTTTTGTATAGAAACAATGACGATCAAAAGCAAAACTACACGCCAACAACGGTCAACACGATGTGTCAATTCGAGACATAAAACTAGCCTCAAGTTTAACTATTCGAACATTTATATGCATGCATGACGTCATAATTTCGTGTGCATTTATAACGCCATTAAATTGTTCGAGTTGGCCTGCCACAGACTGCACTTAATTATCCCTCAATGTGGCATATGACAACTCCATCTGGCCTATTGCATGTTAAACTGAACATCACCACTATTAGAAATATATTATATATATACGTTTAGTTATACAGTCGTTCATGCAAATTAGTATAATAGCACGCAATAAAAGACCGCAGACTATTATGTTGAAAAGTTTCTAATAAATAAACACAAATATATAATATACCCTTCGGTTCACATGTGTATGTGCTATTCCACTGCCCAGTCTCTTCACATGTCGCAAGTCTGATCACGTCGCTGTTTCCAGCGCCGTTTTTGATCCTGTGCCCTTCTCTACATGATATAGTTGCTTTTGAATGAACATTCTGGGTGTCAGGAGAATATGTTATATCGGCGTTGTTTTCATGTGGGAAGAATCCACAGTCTGCGAAATAGAAAGCAATTATTCATTATCGTTTATAGTCTAGAATATATTAATTGAAAACTTCTGCCGCAAATATGAGCATCATCAAAACATTTGACTTGAAAACGAATACTTAAGTAAATTATTGTCTATTTTATGATATTCCGACATCGTAATTGAGCACGCACCACATATCGTACTAGTCCTTTAACTAGTTTTACCAAAGTCAATGTTCATATTTTTAGAAATGTGATTGTAAAGCTTCACAGGTAGATGCCTTTCCAAACCGAGCACTAAATAAACTCGACCATTGTAAATCACTCAATTATATTCCAAATAAACTAGTACGGTGTATATAAGGAGAAGTCACTGCATTTATAAGAGTCAGTTTAAGTCGCGATGTGTCATTACCAAAATGTGTTCGAACGGTGTCTTATACATCCTCGCAACACTTGCAAGAGTATTAAAAACGGGGGTTTCGATATGCTTAAAATGTAGCATTCACCTGCTGGTTATTCAAAACTGGCCAGATCGTTATTGTGTGAATAAAGCATACAACATATTTCAGGTTGGGGGGTTTCAAAGAATAAATTTAACAAAATTGAATTAAGCTTACTTATTTTATGACACATTGCAGCTTCCGACCAGTCCCCACTTGTGTTGCATGTTATGTTTTGCTTGGTCACCGGGTTACCAGCAGTTGAGTTCTGCAGCCAGTAATCCTTGTCACATTCCAGAGTCAGATCTGACCCTACACTCTGCATCGTACCGGCCTCAGCATGCCAGTTTCTGCCAGAAGTCTTATTTTCGAGGATACACACTGAAATAGCAAACATTACCAATACATTTAGAGTTGGTTAAATTTCATGTTTTCGCCATGATATTTTTTTTTATTGCGATGACTAGTATAAATGGGATCAGTTATGTTGAACGTAAGTTAGACGTTTTATGAAACATACTTGAACTGTTTTATAAACATGAACACCATAACGAGCAATTTATTACGTGTGCTGCGTAGTTTATCAACTGGCATATCGCAAGAGAAATGTCTCGGCTGCGACTCTACCCCACAATATTAATGTAAGTGATACGAAACATCACATCACTACACAGGAGCAATATGCCATGCATGATACGCATTTCGCAGAATAATAATCATTAAGTATTTAATCAAATGATGCGCTATTGATCATGTGATTCCCAATAAAGGTAACTCCATTCAATGAAGTCTGTAATATTGCCTCTTTCACAAAGAACTGAGCGATATATCTCCGAACACATGTGTGTTAATGTGTGCGGTGAAAGCAATTGTGGAAATATTATTTTTATTTCGATTAACAACAATAGAAAATCCATTAAATGTCGGTAACATTGTCCTTGTGTTAACCGTAGAAAAGTGATAAACAATTGTGTATGTGAATAAAAATGTTTAATAGTTAGGAAACACTTTTCAACGTTCGTTATCAACGTGTGTTATCTGTTACCGTGAACCTAGTAAGAACGATTGCACATGTGTATGCTATCGAGCATTGATGAACAATATTACATTTGGGTATATTTGCATTGGGTCGTCTAGCACGGGCTAATTGTTTGACGTTGTAAATGAATTTTCACACAATCAAAGACTGCGATACAGTGCACCGGGACAGCAAAACAATTACACTTTGCATTTTTGTATAGAAACAATGACGATCAAAAGCAAAACTACACGCCAACAACGGTCAACACGATGTGTCAATTCGAGACATAAAACTAGCCTCAAGTTTAACTATTCGAACATTTATATGCATGCATGACGTCATAATTTCGTGTGCATTTATAACGCCATTAAATTGTTCGAGTTGGCCTGCCACAGACTGCACTTAATTATCCCTCAATGTGGCATATGACAACTCCATCTGGCCTATTGCATGTTAAACTGAACATCACCACTATTAGAAATATATTATATATATACGTTTATTATACAGTCGTTCATGCAAATTAGTATAATAGCACGCAATAAAAGACCGCAGACTATTATGTTGAAAAGTTTCTAATAAATAAACACAAATATATAATATACCCTTCGGTTCACATGTGTATGTGCTATTCCACTGCCCAGTCTCTTCACATGTCGCAAGTCTGATCACGTCGCTGTTTCCAGCGCCGTTTTTGATCCTGTGCCCTTCTCTACATGATATAGTTGCTTTTGAATGAACATTCTGGGTGTCAGGAGAATATGTTATATCGGCGTTGTTTTCATGTGGGAAGAATCCACAGTCTGCGAAATAGAAAGCAATTATTCATTATCGTTTATAGTCTAGAATATATTAATTGAAAACTTCTGCCGCAAATATGAGCATCATCAAAACATTTGACTTGAAAACGAATACTTAAGTAAATTATTGTCTATTTTATGATATTCCGACATCGTAATTGAGCACGCACCACATATCGTACTAGTCCTTTAACTAGTTTTACCAAAGTCAATGTTCATATTTTTAGAAATGTGATTGTAAAGCTTCACAGGTAGATGCCTTTCCAAACCGAGCACTAAATAAACTCGACCATTGTAAATCACTCAATTATATTCCAAATAAACTAGTACGGTGTATATAAGGAGAAGTCACTGCATTTATAAGAGTCAGTTTAAGTCGCGATGTGTCATTACCAAAATGTGTTCGAACGGTGTCTTATACATCCTCGCAACACTTGCAAGAGTATTAAAAACGGGGGTTTCGATATGCTTAAAATGTAGCATTCACCTGCTGGTTATTCAAAACTGGCCAGATCGTTATTGTGTGAATAAAGCATACAACATATTTCAGGTTGGGGGGTTTCAAAGAATAAATTTAACAAAATTGAATTAAGCTTACTTATTTTATGACACATTGCAGCTTCCGACCAGTCCCCACTTGTGTTGCATGTTATGTTTTGCTTGGTCACCGGGTTACCAGCAGTTGAGTTCTGCAGCCAGTAATCCTTGTCACATTCCAGAGTCAGATCTGACCCTACACTCTGCATCGTACCGGCCTCAGCATGCCAGTTTCTGCCAGAAGTCTTATTTTCGAGGATACACACTGAAATAGCAAACATTACCAATACATTTAGAGTTGGTTAAATTTCATGTTTTCGCCATGATATTTTTTTTTATTGCGATGACTAGTATAAATGGGATCAGTTATGTTGAACGTAAGTTAGACGTTTTATGAAACATACTTGAACTGTTTTATAAACATGAACACCATAACGAGCAATTTATTACGTGTGCTGCGTAGTTTATCAACTGGCATATCGCAAGAGAAATGTCTCGGCTGCGACTCTACCCCACAATATTAATGTAAGTGATACGAAACATCACATCACTACACAGGAGCAATATGCCATGCATGATACGCATTTCGCAGAATAATAATCATTAAGTATTTAATCAAATGATGCGCTATTGATCATGTGATTCCCAATAAAGGTAACTCCATTCAATGAAGTCTGTAATATTGCCTCTTTCACAAAGAACTGAGCGATATATCTCCGAACACATGTGTGTTAATGTGTGCGGTGAAAGCAATTGTGGAAATATTATTTTTATTTCGATTAACAACAATAGAAAATCCATTAAATGTCGGTAACATTGTCCTTGTGTTAACCGTAGAAAAGTGATAAACAATTGTGTATGTGAATAAAAATGTTTAATAGTTAGGAAACACTTTTCAACGTTCGTTATCAACGTGTGTTATCTGTTACCGTGAACCTAGTAAGAACGATTGCACATGTGTATGCTATCGAGCATTGATGAACAATATTACATTTGGGTATATTTGCATTGGGTCGTCTAGCACGGGCTAATTGTTTGACGTTGTAAATGAATTTTCACACAATCAAAGACTGCGATACAGTGCACCGGGACAGCAAAACAATTACACTTTGCATTTTTGTATAGAAACAATGACGATCAAAAGCAAAACTACACGCCAACAACGGTCAACACGATGTGTCAATTCGAGACATAAAACTAGCCTCAAGTTTAACTATTCGAACATTTATATGCATGCATGACGTCATAATTTCGTGTGCATTTATAACGCCATTAAATTGTTCGAGTTGGCCTGCCACAGACTGCACTTAATTATCCCTCAATGTGGCATATGACAACTCCATCTGGCCTATTGCATGTTAAACTGAACATCACCACTATTAGAAATATATTATATATATACGTTTAGTTATACAGTCGTTCATGCAAATTAGTATAATAGCACGCAATAAAAGACCGCAGACTATTATGTTGAAAAGTTTCTAATAAATAAACACAAATATATAATATACCCTTCGGTTCACATGTGTATGTGCTATTCCACTGCCCAGTCTCTTCACATGTCGCAAGTCTGATCACGTCGCTGTTTCCAGCGCCGTTTTTGATCCTGTGCCCTTCTCTACATGATATAGTTGCTTTTGAATGAACATTCTGGGTGTCAGGAGAATATGTTATATCGGCGTTGTTTTCATGTGGGAAGAATCCACAGTCTGCGAAATAGAAAGCAATTATTCATTATCGTTTATAGTCTAGAATATATTAATTGAAAACTTCTGCCGCAAATATGAGCATCATCAAAACATTTGACTTGAAAACGAATACTTAAGTAAATTATTGTCTATTTTATGATATTCCGACATCGTAATTGAGCACGCACCACATATCGTACTAGTCCTTTAACTAGTTTTACCAAAGTCAATGTTCATATTTTTAGAAATGTGATTGTAAAGCTTCACAGGTAGATGCCTTTCCAAACCGAGCACTAAATAAACTCGACCATTGTAAATCACTCAATTATATTCCAAATAAACTAGTACGGTGTATATAAGGAGAAGTCACTGCATTTATAAGAGTCAGTTTAAGTCGCGATGTGTCATTACCAAAATGTGTTCGAACGGTGTCTTATACATCCTCGCAACACTTGCAAGAGTATTAAAAACGGGGGTTTCGATATGCTTAAAATGTAGCATTCACCTGCTGGTTATTCAAAACTGGCCAGATCGTTATTGTGTGAATAAAGCATACAACATATTTCAGGTTGGGGGGTTTCAAAGAATAAATTTAACAAAATTGAATTAAGCTTACTTATTTTATGACACATTGCAGCTTCCGACCAGTCCCCACTTGTGTTGCATGTTATGTTTTGCTTGGTCACCGGGTTACCAGCAGTTGAGTTCTGCAGCCAGTAATCCTTGTCACATTCCAGAGTCAGATCTGACCCTACACTCTGCATCGTACCGGCCTCAGCATGCCAGTTTCTGCCAGAAGTCTTATTTTCGAGGATACACACTGAAATAGCAAACATTACCAATACATTTAGAGTTGGTTAAATTTCATGTTTTCGCCATGATATTTTTTTTTATTGCGATGACTAGTATAAATGGGATCAGTTATGTTGAACGTAAGTTAGACGTTTTATGAAACATACTTGAACTGTTTTATAAACATGAACACCATAACGAGCAATTTATTACGTGTGCTGCGTAGTTTATCAACTGGCATATCGCAAGAGAAATGTCTCGGCTGCGACTCTACCCCACAATATTAATGTAAGTGATACGAAACATCACATCACTACACAGGAGCAATATGCCATGCATGATACGCATTTCGCAGAATAATAATCATTAAGTATTTAATCAAATGATGCGCTATTGATCATGTGATTCCCAATAAAGGTAACTCCATTCAATGAAGTCTGTAATATTGCCTCTTTCACAAAGAACTGAGCGATATATCTCCGAACACATGTGTGTTAATGTGTGCGGTGAAAGCAATTGTGGAAATATTATTTTTATTTCGATTAACAACAATAGAAAATCCATTAAATGTCGGTAACATTGTCCTTGTGTTAACCGTAGAAAAGTGATAAACAATTGTGTATGTGAATAAAAATGTTTAATAGTTAGGAAACACTTTTCAACGTTCGTTATCAACGTGTGTTATCTGTTACCGTGAACCTAGTAAGAACGATTGCACATGTGTATGCTATCGAGCATTGATGAACAATATTACATTTGGGTATATTTGCATTGGGTCGTCTAGCACGGGCTAATTGTTTGACGTTGTAAATGAATTTTCACACAATCAAAGACTGCGATACAGTGCACCGGGACAGCAAAACAATTACACTTTGCATTTTTGTATAGAAACAATGACGATCAAAAGCAAAACTACACGCCAACAACGGTCAACACGATGTGTCAATTCGAGACATAAAACTAGCCTCAAGTTTAACTATTCGAACATTTATATGCATGCATGACGTCATAATTTCGTGTGCATTTATAACGCCATTAAATTGTTCGAGTTGGCCTGCCACAGACTGCACTTAATTATCCCTCAATGTGGCATATGACAACTCCATCTGGCCTATTGCATGTTAAACTGAACATCACCACTATTAGAAATATATTATATATATACGTTTGTTATACAGTCGTTCATGCAAATTAGTATAATAGCACGCAATAAAAGACCGCAGACTATTATGTTGAAAAGTTTCTAATAAATAAACACAAATATATAATATACCCTTCGGTTCACATGTGTATGTGCTATTCCACTGCCCAGTCTCTTCACATGTCGCAAGTCTGATCACGTCGCTGTTTCCAGCGCCGTTTTTGATCCTGTGCCCTTCTCTACATGATATAGTTGCTTTTGAATGAACATTCTGGGTGTCAGGAGAATATGTTATATCGGCGTTGTTTTCATGTGGGAAGAATCCACAGTCTGCGAAATAGAAAGCAATTATTCATTATCGTTTATAGTCTAGAATATATTAATTGAAAACTTCTGCCGCAAATATGAGCATCATCAAAACATTTGACTTGAAAACGAATACTTAAGTAAATTATTGTCTATTTTATGATATTCCGACATCGTAATTGAGCACGCACCACATATCGTACTAGTCCTTTAACTAGTTTTACCAAAGTCAATGTTCATATTTTTAGAAATGTGATTGTAAAGCTTCACAGGTAGATGCCTTTCCAAACCGAGCACTAAATAAACTCGACCATTGTAAATCACTCAATTATATTCCAAATAAACTAGTACGGTGTATATAAGGAGAAGTCACTGCATTTATAAGAGTCAGTTTAAGTCGCGATGTGTCATTACCAAAATGTGTTCGAACGGTGTCTTATACATCCTCGCAACACTTGCAAGAGTATTAAAAACGGGGGTTTCGATATGCTTAAAATGTAGCATTCACCTGCTGGTTATTCAAAACTGGCCAGATCGTTATTGTGTGAATAAAGCATACAACATATTTCAGGTTGGGGGGTTTCAAAGAATAAATTTAACAAAATTGAATTAAGCTTACTTATTTTATGACACATTGCAGCTTCCGACCAGTCCCCACTTGTGTTGCATGTTATGTTTTGCTTGGTCACCGGGTTACCAGCAGTTGAGTTCTGCAGCCAGTAATCCTTGTCACATTCCAGAGTCAGATCTGACCCTACACTCTGCATCGTACCGGCCTCAGCATGCCAGTTTCTGCCAGAAGTCTTATTTTCGAGGATACACACTGAAATAGCAAACATTACCAATACATTTAGAGTTGGTTAAATTTCATGTTTTCGCCATGATATTTTTTTTTATTGCGATGACTAGTATAAATGGGATCAGTTATGTTGAACGTAAGTTAGACGTTTTATGAAACATACTTGAACTGTTTTATAAACATGAACACCATAACGAGCAATTTATTACGTGTGCTGCGTAGTTTATCAACTGGCATATCGCAAGAGAAATGTCTCGGCTGCGACTCTACCCCACAATATTAATGTAAGTGATACGAAACATCACATCACTACACAGGAGCAATATGCCATGCATGATACGCATTTCGCAGAATAATAATCATTAAGTATTTAATCAAATGATGCGCTATTGATCATGTGATTCCCAATAAAGGTAACTCCATTCAATGAAGTCTGTAATATTGCCTCTTTCACAAAGAACTGAGCGATATATCTCCGAACACATGTGTGTTAATGTGTGCGGTGAAAGCAATTGTGGAAATATTATTTTTATTTCGATTAACAACAATAGAAAATCCATTAAATGTCGGTAACATTGTCCTTGTGTTAACCGTAGAAAAGTGATAAACAATTGTGTATGTGAATAAAAATGTTTAATAGTTAGGAAACACTTTTCAACGTTCGTTATCAACGTGTGTTATCTGTTACCGTGAACCTAGTAAGAACGATTGCACATGTGTATGCTATCGAGCATTGATGAACAATATTACATTTGGGTATATTTGCATTGGGTCGTCTAGCACGGGCTAATTGTTTGACGTTGTAAATGAATTTTCACACAATCAAAGACTGCGATACAGTGCACCGGGACAGCAAAACAATTACACTTTGCATTTTTGTATAGAAACAATGACGATCAAAAGCAAAACTACACGCCAACAACGGTCAACACGATGTGTCAATTCGAGACATAAAACTAGCCTCAAGTTTAACTATTCGAACATTTATATGCATGCATGACGTCATAATTTCGTGTGCATTTATAACGCCATTAAATTGTTCGAGTTGGCCTGCCACAGACTGCACTTAATTATCCCTCAATGTGGCATATGACAACTCCATCTGGCCTATTGCATGTTAAACTGAACATCACCACTATTAGAAATATATTATATATATACGTTTGTTATACAGTCGTTCATGCAAATTAGTATAATAGCACGCAATAAAAGACCGCAGACTATTATGTTGAAAAGTTTCTAATAAATAAACACAAATATATAATATACCCTTCGGTTCACATGTGTATGTGCTATTCCACTGCCCAGTCTCTTCACATGTCGCAAGTCTGATCACGTCGCTGTTTCCAGCGCCGTTTTTGATCCTGTGCCCTTCTCTACATGATATAGTTGCTTTTGAATGAACATTCTGGGTGTCAGGAGAATATGTTATATCGGCGTTGTTTTCATGTGGGAAGAATCCACAGTCTGCGAAATAGAAAGCAATTATTCATTATCGTTTATAGTCTAGAATATATTAATTGAAAACTTCTGCCGCAAATATGAGCATCATCAAAACATTTGACTTGAAAACGAATACTTAAGTAAATTATTGTCTATTTTATGATATTCCGACATCGTAATTGAGCACGCACCACATATCGTACTAGTCCTTTAACTAGTTTTACCAAAGTCAATGTTCATATTTTTAGAAATGTGATTGTAAAGCTTCACAGGTAGATGCCTTTCCAAACCGAGCACTAAATAAACTCGACCATTGTAAATCACTCAATTATATTCCAAATAAACTAGTACGGTGTATATAAGGAGAAGTCACTGCATTTATAAGAGTCAGTTTAAGTCGCGATGTGTCATTACCAAAATGTGTTCGAACGGTGTCTTATACATCCTCGCAACACTTGCAAGAGTATTAAAAACGGGGGTTTCGATATGCTTAAAATGTAGCATTCACCTGCTGGTTATTCAAAACTGGCCAGATCGTTATTGTGTGAATAAAGCATACAACATATTTCAGGTTGGGGGGTTTCAAAGAATAAATTTAACAAAATTGAATTAAGCTTACTTATTTTATGACACATTGCAGCTTCCGACCAGTCCCCACTTGTGTTGCATGTTATGTTTTGCTTGGTCACCGGGTTACCAGCAGTTGAGTTCTGCAGCCAGTAATCCTTGTCACATTCCAGAGTCAGATCTGACCCTACACTCTGCATCGTACCGGCCTCAGCATGCCAGTTTCTGCCAGAAGTCTTATTTTCGAGGATACACACTGAAATAGCAAACATTACCAATACATTTAGAGTTGGTTAAATTTCATGTTTTCGCCATGATATTTTTTTTTTATTGCGATGACTAGTATAAATGGGATCAGTTATGTTGAACGTAAGTTAGACGTTTTATGAAACATACTTGAACTGTTTTATAAACATGAACACCATAACGAGCAATTTATTACGTGTGCTGCGTAGTTTATCAACTGGCATATCGCAAGAGAAATGTCTCGGCTGCGACTCTACCCCACAATATTAATGTAAGTGATACGAAACATCACATCACTACACAGGAGCAATATGCCATGCATGATACGCATTTCGCAGAATAATAATCATTAAGTATTTAATCAAATGATGCGCTATTGATCATGTGATTCCCAATAAAGGTAACTCCATTCAATGAAGTCTGTAATATTGCCTCTTTCACAAAGAACTGAGCGATATATCTCCGAACACATGTGTGTTAATGTGTGCGGTGAAAGCAATTGTGGAAATATTATTTTTATTTCGATTAACAACAATAGAAAATCCATTAAATGTCGGTAACATTGTCCTTGTGTTAACCGTAGAAAAGTGATAAACAATTGTGTATGTGAATAAAAATGTTTAATAGTTAGGAAACACTTTTCAACGTTCGTTATCAACGTGTGTTATCTGTTACCGTGAACCTAGTAAGAACGATTGCACATGTGTATGCTATCGAGCATTGATGAACAATATTACATTTGGGTATATTTGCATTGGGTCGTCTAGCACGGGCTAATTGTTTGACGTTGTAAATGAATTTTCACACAATCAAAGACTGCGATACAGTGCACCGGGACAGCAAAACAATTACACTTTGCATTTTTGTATAGAAACAATGACGATCAAAAGCAAAACTACACGCCAACAACGGTCAACACGATGTGTCAATTCGAGACATAAAACTAGCCTCAAGTTTAACTATTCGAACATTTATATGCATGCATGACGTCATAATTTCGTGTGCATTTATAACGCCATTAAATTGTTCGAGTTGGCCTGCCACAGACTGCACTTAATTATCCCTCAATGTGGCATATGACAACTCCATCTGGCCTATTGCATGTTAAACTGAACATCACCACTATTAGAAATATATTATATATATACGTTTGTTATACAGTCGTTCATGCAAATTAGTATAATAGCACGCAATAAAAGACCGCAGACTATTATGTTGAAAAGTTTCTAATAAATAAACACAAATATATAATATACCCTTCGGTTCACATGTGTATGTGCTATTCCACTGCCCAGTCTCTTCACATGTCGCAAGTCTGATCACGTCGCTGTTTCCAGCGCCGTTTTTGATCCTGTGCCCTTCTCTACATGATATAGTTGCTTTTGAATGAACATTCTGGGTGTCAGGAGAATATGTTATATCGGCGTTGTTTTCATGTGGGAAGAATCCACAGTCTGCGAAATAGAAAGCAATTATTCATTATCGTTTATAGTCTAGAATATATTAATTGAAAACTTCTGCCGCAAATATGAGCATCATCAAAACATTTGACTTGAAAACGAATACTTAAGTAAATTATTGTCTATTTTATGATATTCCGACATCGTAATTGAGCACGCACCACATATCGTACTAGTCCTTTAACTAGTTTTACCAAAGTCAATGTTCATATTTTTAGAAATGTGATTGTAAAGCTTCACAGGTAGATGCCTTTCCAAACCGAGCACTAAATAAACTCGACCATTGTAAATCACTCAATTATATTCCAAATAAACTAGTACGGTGTATATAAGGAGAAGTCACTGCATTTATAAGAGTCAGTTTAAGTCGCGATGTGTCATTACCAAAATGTGTTCGAACGGTGTCTTATACATCCTCGCAACACTTGCAAGAGTATTAAAAACGGGGGTTTCGATATGCTTAAAATGTAGCATTCACCTGCTGGTTATTCAAAACTGGCCAGATCGTTATTGTGTGAATAAAGCATACAACATATTTCAGGTTGGGGGGTTTCAAAGAATAAATTTAACAAAATTGAATTAAGCTTACTTATTTTATGACACATTGCAGCTTCCGACCAGTCCCCACTTGTGTTGCATGTTATGTTTTGCTTGGTCACCGGGTTACCAGCAGTTGAGTTCTGCAGCCAGTAATCCTTGTCACATTCCAGAGTCAGATCTGACCCTACACTCTGCATCGTACCGGCCTCAGCATGCCAGTTTCTGCCAGAAGTCTTATTTTCGAGGATACACACTGAAATAGCAAACATTACCAATACATTTAGAGTTGGTTAAATTTCATGTTTTCGCCATGATATTTTTTTTTTATTGCGATGACTAGTATAAATGGGATCAGTTATGTTGAACGTAAGTTAGACGTTTTATGAAACATACTTGAACTGTTTTATAAACATGAACACCATAACGAGCAATTTATTACGTGTGCTGCGTAGTTTATCAACTGGCATATCGCAAGAGAAATGTCTCGGCTGCGACTCTACCCCACAATATTAATGTAAGTGATACGAAACATCACATCACTACACAGGAGCAATATGCCATGCATGATACGCATTTCGCAGAATAATAATCATTAAGTATTTAATCAAATGATGCGCTATTGATCATGTGATTCCCAATAAAGGTAACTCCATTCAATGAAGTCTGTAATATTGCCTCTTTCACAAAGAACTGAGCGATATATCTCCGAACACATGTGTGTTAATGTGTGCGGTGAAAGCAATTGTGGAAATATTATTTTTATTTCGATTAACAACAATAGAAAATCCATTAAATGTCGGTAACATTGTCCTTGTGTTAACCGTAGAAAAGTGATAAACAATTGTGTATGTGAATAAAAATGTTTAATAGTTAGGAAACACTTTTCAACGTTCGTTATCAACGTGTGTTATCTGTTACCGTGAACCTAGTAAGAACGATTGCACATGTGTATGCTATCGAGCATTGATGAACAATATTACATTTGGGTATATTTGCATTGGGTCGTCTAGCACGGGCTAATTGTTTGACGTTGTAAATGAATTTTCACACAATCAAAGACTGCGATACAGTGCACCGGGACAGCAAAACAATTACACTTTGCAGTTTTTGTATAGAAACAATGACGATCAAAAGCAAAACTACACGCCAACAACGGTCAACACGATGTGTCAATTCGAGACATAAAACTAGCCTCAAGTTTAACTATTCGAACATTTATATGCATGCATGACGTCATAATTTCGTGTGCATTTATAACGCCATTAAATTGTTCGAGTTGGCCTGCCACAGACTGCACTTAATTATCCCTCAATGTGGCATATGACAACTCCATCTGGCCTATTGCATGTTAAACTGAACATCACCACTATTAGAAATATATTATATATATACGTTTGTTATACAGTCGTTCATGCAAATTAGTATAATAGCACGCAATAAAAGACCGCAGACTATTATGTTGAAAAGTTTCTAATAAATAAACACAAATATATAATATACCCTTCGGTTCACATGTGTATGTGCTATTCCACTGCCCAGTCTCTTCACATGTCGCAAGTCTGATCACGTCGCTGTTTCCAGCGCCGTTTTTGATCCTGTGCCCTTCTCTACATGATATAGTTGCTTTTGAATGAACATTCTGGGTGTCAGGAGAATATGTTATATCGGCGTTGTTTTCATGTGGGAAGAATCCACAGTCTGCGAAATAGAAAGCAATTATTCATTATCGTTTATAGTCTAGAATATATTAATTGAAAACTTCTGCCGCAAATATGAGCATCATCAAAACATTTGACTTGAAAACGAATACTTAAGTAAATTATTGTCTATTTTATGATATTCCGACATCGTAATTGAGCACGCACCACATATCGTACTAGTCCTTTAACTAGTTTTACCAAAGTCAATGTTCATATTTTTAGAAATGTGATTGTAAAGCTTCACAGGTAGATGCCTTTCCAAACCGAGCACTAAATAAACTCGACCATTGTAAATCACTCAATTATATTCCAAATAAACTAGTACGGTGTATATAAGGAGAAGTCACTGCATTTATAAGAGTCAGTTTAAGTCGCGATGTGTCATTACCAAAATGTGTTCGAACGGTGTCTTATACATCCTCGCAACACTTGCAAGAGTATTAAAAACGGGGGTTTCGATATGCTTAAAATGTAGCATTCACCTGCTGGTTATTCAAAACTGGCCAGATCGTTATTGTGTGAATAAAGCATACAACATATTTCAGGTTGGGGGGTTTCAAAGAATAAATTTAACAAAATTGAATTAAGCTTACTTATTTTATGACACATTGCAGCTTCCGACCAGTCCCCACTTGTGTTGCATGTTATGTTTTGCTTGGTCACCGGGTTACCAGCAGTTGAGTTCTGCAGCCAGTAATCCTTGTCACATTCCAGAGTCAGATCTGACCCTACACTCTGCATCGTACCGGCCTCAGCATGCCAGTTTCTGCCAGAAGTCTTATTTTCGAGGATACACACTGAAATAGCAAACATTACCAATACATTTAGAGTTGGTTAAATTTCATGTTTTCGCCATGATATTTTTTTTTTATTGCGATGACTAGTATAAATGGGATCAGTTATGTTGAACGTAAGTTAGACGTTTTATGAAACATACTTGAACTGTTTTATAAACATGAACACCATAACGAGCAATTTATTACGTGTGCTGCGTAGTTTATCAACTGGCATATCGCAAGAGAAATGTCTCGGCTGCGACTCTACCCCACAATATTAATGTAAGTGATACGAAACATCACATCACTACACAGGAGCAATATGCCATGCATGATACGCATTTCGCAGAATAATAATCATTAAGTATTTAATCAAATGATGCGCTATTGATCATGTGATTCCCAATAAAGGTAACTCCATTCAATGAAGTCTGTAATATTGCCTCTTTCACAAAGAACTGAGCGATATATCTCCGAACACATGTGTGTTAATGTGTGCGGTGAAAGCAATTGTGGAAATATTATTTTTATTTCGATTAACAACAATAGAAAATCCATTAAATGTCGGTAACATTGTCCTTGTGTTAACCGTAGAAAAGTGATAAACAATTGTGTATGTGAATAAAAATGTTTAATAGTTAGGAAACACTTTTCAACGTTCGTTATCAACGTGTGTTATCTGTTACCGTGAACCTAGTAAGAACGATTGCACATGTGTATGCTATCGAGCATTGATGAACAATATTACATTTGGGTATATTTGCATTGGGTCGTCTAGCACGGGCTAATTGTTTGACGTTGTAAATGAATTTTCACACAATCAAAGACTGCGATACAGTGCACCGGGACAGCAAAACAATTACACTTTGCAGTTTTTGTATAGAAACAATGACGATCAAAAGCAAAACTACACGCCAACAACGGTCAACACGATGTGTCAATTCGAGACATAAAACTAGCCTCAAGTTTAACTATTCGAACATTTATATGCATGCATGACGTCATAATTTCGTGTGCATTTATAACGCCATTAAATTGTTCGAGTTGGCCTGCCACAGACTGCACTTAATTATCCCTCAATGTGGCATATGACAACTCCATCTGGCCTATTGCATGTTAAACTGAACATCACCACTATTAGAAATATATTATATATATACGTTTGTTATACAGTCGTTCATGCAAATTAGTATAATAGCACGCAATAAAAGACCGCAGACTATTATGTTGAAAAGTTTCTAATAAATAAACACAAATATATAATATACCCTTCGGTTCACATGTGTATGTGCTATTCCACTGCCCAGTCTCTTCACATGTCGCAAGTCTGATCACGTCGCTGTTTCCAGCGCCGTTTTTGATCCTGTGCCCTTCTCTACATGATATAGTTGCTTTTGAATGAACATTCTGGGTGTCAGGAGAATATGTTATATCGGCGTTGTTTTCATGTGGGAAGAATCCACAGTCTGCGAAATAGAAAGCAATTATTCATTATCGTTTATAGTCTAGAATATATTAATTGAAAACTTCTGCCGCAAATATGAGCATCATCAAAACATTTGACTTGAAAACGAATACTTAAGTAAATTATTGTCTATTTTATGATATTCCGACATCGTAATTGAGCACGCACCACATATCGTACTAGTCCTTTAACTAGTTTTACCAAAGTCAATGTTCATATTTTTAGAAATGTGATTGTAAAGCTTCACAGGTAGATGCCTTTCCAAACCGAGCACTAAATAAACTCGACCATTGTAAATCACTCAATTATATTCCAAATAAACTAGTACGGTGTATATAAGGAGAAGTCACTGCATTTATAAGAGTCAGTTTAAGTCGCGATGTGTCATTACCAAAATGTGTTCGAACGGTGTCTTATACATCCTCGCAACACTTGCAAGAGTATTAAAAACGGGGGTTTCGATATGCTTAAAATGTAGCATTCACCTGCTGGTTATTCAAAACTGGCCAGATCGTTATTGTGTGAATAAAGCATACAACATATTTCAGGTTGGGGGGTTTCAAAGAATAAATTTAACAAAATTGAATTAAGCTTACTTATTTTATGACACATTGCAGCTTCCGACCAGTCCCCACTTGTGTTGCATGTTATGTTTTGCTTGGTCACCGGGTTACCAGCAGTTGAGTTCTGCAGCCAGTAATCCTTGTCACATTCCAGAGTCAGATCTGACCCTACACTCTGCATCGTACCGGCCTCAGCATGCCAGTTTCTGCCAGAAGTCTTATTTTCGAGGATACACACTGAAATAGCAAACATTACCAATACATTTAGAGTTGGTTAAATTTCATGTTTTCGCCATGATATTTTTTTTTTATTGCGATGACTAGTATAAATGGGATCAGTTATGTTGAACGTAAGTTAGACGTTTTATGAAACATACTTGAACTGTTTTATAAACATGAACACCATAACGAGCAATTTATTACGTGTGCTGCGTAGTTTATCAACTGGCATATCGCAAGAGAAATGTCTCGGCTGCGACTCTACCCCACAATATTAATGTAAGTGATACGAAACATCACATCACTACACAGGAGCAATATGCCATGCATGATACGCATTTCGCAGAATAATAATCATTAAGTATTTAATCAAATGATGCGCTATTGATCATGTGATTCCCAATAAAGGTAACTCCATTCAATGAAGTCTGTAATATTGCCTCTTTCACAAAGAACTGAGCGATATATCTCCGAACACATGTGTGTTAATGTGTGCGGTGAAAGCAATTGTGGAAATATTATTTTTATTTCGATTAACAACAATAGAAAATCCATTAAATGTCGGTAACATTGTCCTTGTGTTAACCGTAGAAAAGTGATAAACAATTGTGTATGTGAATAAAAATGTTTAATAGTTAGGAAACACTTTTCAACGTTCGTTATCAACGTGTGTTATCTGTTACCGTGAACCTAGTAAGAACGATTGCACATGTGTATGCTATCGAGCATTGATGAACAATATTACATTTGGGTATATTTGCATTGGGTCGTCTAGCACGGGCTAATTGTTTGACGTTGTAAATGAATTTTCACACAATCAAAGACTGCGATACAGTGCACCGGGACAGCAAAACAATTACACTTTGCGTTTTTGTATAGAAACAATGACGATCAAAAGCAAAACTACACGCCAACAACGGTCAACACGATGTGTCAATTCGAGACATAAAACTAGCCTCAAGTTTAACTATTCGAACATTTATATGCATGCATGACGTCATAATTTCGTGTGCATTTATAACGCCATTAAATTGTTCGAGTTGGCCTGCCACAGACTGCACTTAATTATCCCTCAATGTGGCATATGACAACTCCATCTGGCCTATTGCATGTTAAACTGAACATCACCACTATTAGAAATATATTATATATATACGTTTGTTATACAGTCGTTCATGCAAATTAGTATAATAGCACGCAATAAAAGACCGCAGACTATTATGTTGAAAAGTTTCTAATAAATAAACACAAATATATAATATACCCTTCGGTTCACATGTGTATGTGCTATTCCACTGCCCAGTCTCTTCACATGTCGCAAGTCTGATCACGTCGCTGTTTCCAGCGCCGTTTTTGATCCTGTGCCCTTCTCTACATGATATAGTTGCTTTTGAATGAACATTCTGGGTGTCAGGAGAATATGTTATATCGGCGTTGTTTTCATGTGGGAAGAATCCACAGTCTGCGAAATAGAAAGCAATTATTCATTATCGTTTATAGTCTAGAATATATTAATTGAAAACTTCTGCCGCAAATATGAGCATCATCAAAACATTTGACTTGAAAACGAATACTTAAGTAAATTATTGTCTATTTTATGATATTCCGACATCGTAATTGAGCACGCACCACATATCGTACTAGTCCTTTAACTAGTTTTACCAAAGTCAATGTTCATATTTTTAGAAATGTGATTGTAAAGCTTCACAGGTAGATGCCTTTCCAAACCGAGCACTAAATAAACTCGACCATTGTAAATCACTCAATTATATTCCAAATAAACTAGTACGGTGTATATAAGGAGAAGTCACTGCATTTATAAGAGTCAGTTTAAGTCGCGATGTGTCATTACCAAAATGTGTTCGAACGGTGTCTTATACATCCTCGCAACACTTGCAAGAGTATTAAAAACGGGGGTTTCGATATGCTTAAAATGTAGCATTCACCTGCTGGTTATTCAAAACTGGCCAGATCGTTATTGTGTGAATAAAGCATACAACATATTTCAGGTTGGGGGGTTTCAAAGAATAAATTTAACAAAATTGAATTAAGCTTACTTATTTTATGACACATTGCAGCTTCCGACCAGTCCCCACTTGTGTTGCATGTTATGTTTTGCTTGGTCACCGGGTTACCAGCAGTTGAGTTCTGCAGCCAGTAATCCTTGTCACATTCCAGAGTCAGATCTGACCCTACACTCTGCATCGTACCGGCCTCAGCATGCCAGTTTCTGCCAGAAGTCTTATTTTCGAGGATACACACTGAAATAGCAAACATTACCAATACATTTAGAGTTGGTTAAATTTCATGTTTTCGCCATGATATTTTTTTTTTATTGCGATGACTAGTATAAATGGGATCAGTTATGTTGAACGTAAGTTAGACGTTTTATGAAACATACTTGAACTGTTTTATAAACATGAACACCATAACGAGCAATTTATTACGTGTGCTGCGTAGTTTATCAACTGGCATATCGCAAGAGAAATGTCTCGGCTGCGACTCTACCCCACAATATTAATGTAAGTGATACGAAACATCACATCACTACACAGGAGCAATATGCCATGCATGATACGCATTTCGCAGAATAATAATCATTAAGTATTTAATCAAATGATGCGCTATTGATCATGTGATTCCCAATAAAGGTAACTCCATTCAATGAAGTCTGTAATATTGCCTCTTTCACAAAGAACTGAGCGATATATCTCCGAACACATGTGTGTTAATGTGTGCGGTGAAAGCAATTGTGGAAATATTATTTTTATTTCGATTAACAACAATAGAAAATCCATTAAATGTCGGTAACATTGTCCTTGTGTTAACCGTAGAAAAGTGATAAACAATTGTGTATGTGAATAAAAATGTTTAATAGTTAGGAAACACTTTTCAACGTTCGTTATCAACGTGTGTTATCTGTTACCGTGAACCTAGTAAGAACGATTGCACATGTGTATGCTATCGAGCATTGATGAACAATATTACATTTGGGTATATTTGCATTGGGTCGTCTAGCACGGGCTAATTGTTTGACGTTGTAAATGAATTTTCACACAATCAAAGACTGCGATACAGTGCACCGGGACAGCAAAACAATTACACTTTGCGTTTTTGTATAGAAACAATGACGATCAAAAGCAAAACTACACGCCAACAACGGTCAACACGATGTGTCAATTCGAGACATAAAACTAGCCTCAAGTTTAACTATTCGAACATTTATATGCATGCATGACGTCATAATTTCGTGTGCATTTATAACGCCATTAAATTGTTCGAGTTGGCCTGCCACAGACTGCACTTAATTATCCCTCAATGTGGCATATGACAACTCCATCTGGCCTATTGCATGTTAAACTGAACATCACCACTATTAGAAATATATTATATATATACGTTTGTTATACAGTCGTTCATGCAAATTAGTATAATAGCACGCAATAAAAGACCGCAGACTATTATGTTGAAAAGTTTCTAATAAATAAACACAAATATATAATATACCCTTCGGTTCACATGTGTATGTGCTATTCCACTGCCCAGTCTCTTCACATGTCGCAAGTCTGATCACGTCGCTGTTTCCAGCGCCGTTTTTGATCCTGTGCCCTTCTCTACATGATATAGTTGCTTTTGAATGAACATTCTGGGTGTCAGGAGAATATGTTATATCGGCGTTGTTTTCATGTGGGAAGAATCCACAGTCTGCGAAATAGAAAGCAATTATTCATTATCGTTTATAGTCTAGAATATATTAATTGAAAACTTCTGCCGCAAATATGAGCATCATCAAAACATTTGACTTGAAAACGAATACTTAAGTAAATTATTGTCTATTTTATGATATTCCGACATCGTAATTGAGCACGCACCACATATCGTACTAGTCCTTTAACTAGTTTTACCAAAGTCAATGTTCATATTTTTAGAAATGTGATTGTAAAGCTTCACAGGTAGATGCCTTTCCAAACCGAGCACTAAATAAACTCGACCATTGTAAATCACTCAATTATATTCCAAATAAACTAGTACGGTGTATATAAGGAGAAGTCACTGCATTTATAAGAGTCAGTTTAAGTCGCGATGTGTCATTACCAAAATGTGTTCGAACGGTGTCTTATACATCCTCGCAACACTTGCAAGAGTATTAAAAACGGGGGTTTCGATATGCTTAAAATGTAGCATTCACCTGCTGGTTATTCAAAACTGGCCAGATCGTTATTGTGTGAATAAAGCATACAACATATTTCAGGTTGGGGGGTTTCAAAGAATAAATTTAACAAAATTGAATTAAGCTTACTTATTTTATGACACATTGCAGCTTCCGACCAGTCCCCACTTGTGTTGCATGTTATGTTTTGCTTGGTCACCGGGTTACCAGCAGTTGAGTTCTGCAGCCAGTAATCCTTGTCACATTCCAGAGTCAGATCTGACCCTACACTCTGCATCGTACCGGCCTCAGCATGCCAGTTTCTGCCAGAAGTCTTATTTTCGAGGATACACACTGAAATAGCAAACATTACCAATACATTTAGAGTTGGTTAAATTTCATGTTTTCGCCATGATATTTTTTTTTTATTGCGATGACTAGTATAAATGGGATCAGTTATGTTGAACGTAAGTTAGACGTTTTATGAAACATACTTGAACTGTTTTATAAACATGAACACCATAACGAGCAATTTATTACGTGTGCTGCGTAGTTTATCAACTGGCATATCGCAAGAGAAATGTCTCGGCTGCGACTCTACCCCACAATATTAATGTAAGTGATACGAAACATCACATCACTACACAGGAGCAATATGCCATGCATGATACGCATTTCGCAGAATAATAATCATTAAGTATTTAATCAAATGATGCGCTATTGATCATGTGATTCCCAATAAAGGTAACTCCATTCAATGAAGTCTGTAATATTGCCTCTTTCACAAAGAACTGAGCGATATATCTCCGAACACATGTGTGTTAATGTGTGCGGTGAAAGCAATTGTGGAAATATTATTTTTATTTCGATTAACAACAATAGAAAATCCATTAAATGTCGGTAACATTGTCCTTGTGTTAACCGTAGAAAAGTGATAAACAATTGTGTATGTGAATAAAAATGTTTAATAGTTAGGAAACACTTTTCAACGTTCGTTATCAACGTGTGTTATCTGTTACCGTGAACCTAGTAAGAACGATTGCACATGTGTATGCTATCGAGCATTGATGAACAATATTACATTTGGGTATATTTGCATTGGGTCGTCTAGCACGGGCTAATTGTTTGACGTTGTAAATGAATTTTCACACAATCAAAGACTGCGATACAGTGCACCGGGACAGCAAAACAATTACACTTTGCGTTTTTGTATAGAAACAATGACGATCAAAAGCAAAACTACACGCCAACAACGGTCAACACGATGTGTCAATTCGAGACATAAAACTAGCCTCAAGTTTAACTATTCGAACATTTATATGCATGCATGACGTCATAATTTCGTGTGCATTTATAACGCCATTAAATTGTTCGAGTTGGCCTGCCACAGACTGCACTTAATTATCCCTCAATGTGGCATATGACAACTCCATCTGGCCTATTGCATGTTAAACTGAACATCACCACTATTAGAAATATATTATATATATACGTTTGTTATACAGTCGTTCATGCAAATTAGTATAATAGCACGCAATAAAAGACCGCAGACTATTATGTTGAAAAGTTTCTAATAAATAAACACAAATATATAATATACCCTTCGGTTCACATGTGTATGTGCTATTCCACTGCCCAGTCTCTTCACATGTCGCAAGTCTGATCACGTCGCTGTTTCCAGCGCCGTTTTTGATCCTGTGCCCTTCTCTACATGATATAGTTGCTTTTGAATGAACATTCTGGGTGTCAGGAGAATATGTTATATCGGCGTTGTTTTCATGTGGGAAGAATCCACAGTCTGCGAAATAGAAAGCAATTATTCATTATCGTTTATAGTCTAGAATATATTAATTGAAAACTTCTGCCGCAAATATGAGCATCATCAAAACATTTGACTTGAAAACGAATACTTAAGTAAATTATTGTCTATTTTATGATATTCCGACATCGTAATTGAGCACGCACCACATATCGTACTAGTCCTTTAACTAGTTTTACCAAAGTCAATGTTCATATTTTTAGAAATGTGATTGTAAAGCTTCACAGGTAGATGCCTTTCCAAACCGAGCACTAAATAAACTCGACCATTGTAAATCACTCAATTATATTCCAAATAAACTAGTACGGTGTATATAAGGAGAAGTCACTGCATTTATAAGAGTCAGTTTAAGTCGCGATGTGTCATTACCAAAATGTGTTCGAACGGTGTCTTATACATCCTCGCAACACTTGCAAGAGTATTAAAAACGGGGGTTTCGATATGCTTAAAATGTAGCATTCACCTGCTGGTTATTCAAAACTGGCCAGATCGTTATTGTGTGAATAAAGCATACAACATATTTCAGGTTGGGGGGTTTCAAAGAATAAATTTAACAAAATTGAATTAAGCTTACTTATTTTATGACACATTGCAGCTTCCGACCAGTCCCCACTTGTGTTGCATGTTATGTTTTGCTTGGTCACCGGGTTACCAGCAGTTGAGTTCTGCAGCCAGTAATCCTTGTCACATTCCAGAGTCAGATCTGACCCTACACTCTGCATCGTACCGGCCTCAGCATGCCAGTTTCTGCCAGAAGTCTTATTTTCGAGGATACACACTGAAATAGCAAACATTACCAATACATTTAGAGTTGGTTAAATTTCATGTTTTCGCCATGATATTTTTTTTTTATTGCGATGACTAGTATAAATGGGATCAGTTATGTTGAACGTAAGTTAGACGTTTTATGAAACATACTTGAACTGTTTTATAAACATGAACACCATAACGAGCAATTTATTACGTGTGCTGCGTAGTTTATCAACTGGCATATCGCAAGAGAAATGTCTCGGCTGCGACTCTACCCCACAATATTAATGTAAGTGATACGAAACATCACATCACTACACAGGAGCAATATGCCATGCATGATACGCATTTCGCAGAATAATAATCATTAAGTATTTAATCAAATGATGCGCTATTGATCATGTGATTCCCAATAAAGGTAACTCCATTCAATGAAGTCTGTAATATTGCCTCTTTCACAAAGAACTGAGCGATATATCTCCGAACACATGTGTGTTAATGTGTGCGGTGAAAGCAATTGTGGAAATATTATTTTTATTTCGATTAACAACAATAGAAAATCCATTAAATGTCGGTAACATTGTCCTTGTGTTAACCGTAGAAAAGTGATAAACAATTGTGTATGTGAATAAAAATGTTTAATAGTTAGGAAACACTTTTCAACGTTCGTTATCAACGTGTGTTATCTGTTACCGTGAACCTAGTAAGAACGATTGCACATGTGTATGCTATCGAGCATTGATGAACAATAGTACATTTGGGTATATTTGCATTGGGTCGTCTAGCACGGGCTAATTGTTTGACGTTGTAAATGAATTTTCACACAATCAAAGACTGCGATACAGTGCACCGGGACAGCAAAACAATTACACTTTGCGTTTTTGTATAGAAACAATGACGATCAAAAGCAAAACTACACGCCAACAACGGTCAACACGATGTGTCAATTCGAGACATAAAACTAGCCTCAAGTTTAACTATTCGAACATTTATATGCATGCATGACGTCATAATTTCGTGTGCATTTATAACGCCATTAAATTGTTCGAGTTGGCCTGCCACAGACTGCACTTAATTATCCCTCAATGTGGCATATGACAACTCCATCTGGCCTATTGCATGTTAAACTGAACATCACCACTATTAGAAATATATTATATATATACGTTTGTTATACAGTCGTTCATGCAAATTAGTATAATAGCACGCAATAAAAGACCGCAGACTATTATGTTGAAAAGTTTCTAATAAATAAACACAAATATATAATATACCCTTCGGTTCACATGTGTATGTGCTATTCCACTGCCCAGTCTCTTCACATGTCGCAAGTCTGATCACGTCGCTGTTTCCAGCGCCGTTTTTGATCCTGTGCCCTTCTCTACATGATATAGTTGCTTTTGAATGAACATTCTGGGTGTCAGGAGAATATGTTATATCGGCGTTGTTTTCATGTGGGAAGAATCCACAGTCTGCGAAATAGAAAGCAATTATTCATTATCGTTTATAGTCTAGAATATATTAATTGAAAACTTCTGCCGCAAATATGAGCATCATCAAAACATTTGACTTGAAAACGAATACTTAAGTAAATTATTGTCTATTTTATGATATTCCGACATCGTAATTGAGCACGCACCACATATCGTACTAGTCCTTTAACTAGTTTTACCAAAGTCAATGTTCATATTTTTAGAAATGTGATTGTAAAGCTTCACAGGTAGATGCCTTTCCAAACCGAGCACTAAATAAACTCGACCATTGTAAATCACTCAATTATATTCCAAATAAACTAGTACGGTGTATATAAGGAGAAGTCACTGCATTTATAAGAGTCAGTTTAAGTCGCGATGTGTCATTACCAAAATGTGTTCGAACGGTGTCTTATACATCCTCGCAACACTTGCAAGAGTATTAAAAACGGGGGTTTCGATATGCTTAAAATGTAGCATTCACCTGCTGGTTATTCAAAACTGGCCAGATCGTTATTGTGTGAATAAAGCATACAACATATTTCAGGTTGGGGGGTTTCAAAGAATAAATTTAACAAAATTGAATTAAGCTTACTTATTTTATGACACATTGCAGCTTCCGACCAGTCCCCACTTGTGTTGCATGTTATGTTTTGCTTGGTCACCGGGTTACCAGCAGTTGAGTTCTGCAGCCAGTAATCCTTGTCACATTCCAGAGTCAGATCTGACCCTACACTCTGCATCGTACCGGCCTCAGCATGCCAGTTTCTGCCAGAAGTCTTATTTTCGAGGATACACACTGAAATAGCAAACATTACCAATACATTTAGAGTTGGTTAAATTTCATGTTTTCGCCATGATATTTTTTTTTTATTGCGATGACTAGTATAAATGGGATCAGTTATGTTGAACGTAAGTTAGACGTTTTATGAAACATACTTGAACTGTTTTATAAACATGAACACCATAACGAGCAATTTATTACGTGTGCTGCGTAGTTTATCAACTGGCATATCGCAAGAGAAATGTCTCGGCTGCGACTCTACCCCACAATATTAATGTAAGTGATACGAAACATCACATCACTACACAGGAGCAATATGCCATGCATGATACGCATTTCGCAGAATAATAATCATTAAGTATTTAATCAAATGATGCGCTATTGATCATGTGATTCCCAATAAAGGTAACTCCATTCAATGAAGTCTGTAATATTGCCTCTTTCACAAAGAACTGAGCGATATATCTCCGAACACATGTGTGTTAATGTGTGCGGTGAAAGCAATTGTGGAAATATTATTTTTATTTCGATTAACAACAATAGAAAATCCATTAAATGTCGGTAACATTGTCCTTGTGTTAACCGTAGAAAAGTGATAAACAATTGTGTATGTGAATAAAAATGTTTAATAGTTAGGAAACACTTTTCAACGTTCGTTATCAACGTGTGTTATCTGTTACCGTGAACCTAGTAAGAACGATTGCACATGTGTATGCTATCGAGCATTGATGAACAATAGTACATTTGGGTATATTTGCATTGGGTCGTCTAGCACGGGCTAATTGTTTGACGTTGTAAATGAATTTTCACACAATCAAAGACTGCGATACAGTGCACCGGGACAGCAAAACAATTACACTTTGCGTTTTTGTATAGAAACAATGACGATCAAAAGCAAAACTACACGCCAACAACGGTCAACACGATGTGTCAATTCGAGACATAAAACTAGCCTCAAGTTTAACTATTCGAACATTTATATGCATGCATGACGTCATAATTTCGTGTGCATTTATAACGCCATTAAATTGTTCGAGTTGGCCTGCCACAGACTGCACTTAATTATCCCTCAATGTGGCAATATGACAACTCCATCTGGCCTATTGCATGTTAAACTGAACATCACCACTATTAGAAATATATTATATATATACGTTTGTTATACAGTCGTTCATGCAAATTAGTATAATAGCACGCAATAAAAGACCGCAGACTATTATGTTGAAAAGTTTCTAATAAATAAACACAAATATATAATATACCCTTCGGTTCACATGTGTATGTGCTATTCCACTGCCCAGTCTCTTCACATGTCGCAAGTCTGATCACGTCGCTGTTTCCAGCGCCGTTTTTGATCCTGTGCCCTTCTCTACATGATATAGTTGCTTTTGAATGAACATTCTGGGTGTCAGGAGAATATGTTATATCGGCGTTGTTTTCATGTGGGAAGAATCCACAGTCTGCGAAATAGAAAGCAATTATTCATTATCGTTTATAGTCTAGAATATATTAATTGAAAACTTCTGCCGCAAATATGAGCATCATCAAAACATTTGACTTGAAAACGAATACTTAAGTAAATTATTGTCTATTTTATGATATTCCGACATCGTAATTGAGCACGCACCACATATCGTACTAGTCCTTTAACTAGTTTTACCAAAGTCAATGTTCATATTTTTAGAAATGTGATTGTAAAGCTTCACAGGTAGATGCCTTTCCAAACCGAGCACTAAATAAACTCGACCATTGTAAATCACTCAATTATATTCCAAATAAACTAGTACGGTGTATATAAGGAGAAGTCACTGCATTTATAAGAGTCAGTTTAAGTCGCGATGTGTCATTACCAAAATGTGTTCGAACGGTGTCTTATACATCCTCGCAACACTTGCAAGAGTATTAAAAACGGGGGTTTCGATATGCTTAAAATGTAGCATTCACCTGCTGGTTATTCAAAACTGGCCAGATCGTTATTGTGTGAATAAAGCATACAACATATTTCAGGTTGGGGGGTTTCAAAGAATAAATTTAACAAAATTGAATTAAGCTTACTTATTTTATGACACATTGCAGCTTCCGACCAGTCCCCACTTGTGTTGCATGTTATGTTTTGCTTGGTCACCGGGTTACCAGCAGTTGAGTTCTGCAGCCAGTAATCCTTGTCACATTCCAGAGTCAGATCTGACCCTACACTCTGCATCGTACCGGCCTCAGCATGCCAGTTTCTGCCAGAAGTCTTATTTTCGAGGATACACACTGAAATAGCAAACATTACCAATACATTTAGAGTTGGTTAAATTTCATGTTTTCGCCATGATATTTTTTTTTATTGCGATGACTAGTATAAATGGGATCAGTTATGTTGAACGTAAGTTAGACGTTTTATGAAACATACTTGAACTGTTTTATAAACATGAACACCATAACGAGCAATTTATTACGTGTGCTGCGTAGTTTATCAACTGGCATATCGCAAGAGAAATGTCTCGGCTGCGACTCTACCCCACAATATTAATGTAAGTGATACGAAACATCACATCACTACACAGGAGCAATATGCCATGCATGATACGCATTTCGCAGAATAATAATCATTAAGTATTTAATCAAATGATGCGCTATTGATCATGTGATTCCCAATAAAGGTAACTCCATTCAATGAAGTCTGTAATATTGCCTCTTTCACAAAGAACTGAGCGATATATCTCCGAACACATGTGTGTTAATGTGTGCGGTGAAAGCAATTGTGGAAATATTATTTTTATTTCGATTAACAACAATAGAAAATCCATTAAATGTCGGTAACATTGTCCTTGTGTTAACCGTAGAAAAGTGATAAACAATTGTGTATGTGAATAAAAATGTTTAATAGTTAGGAAACACTTTTCAACGTTCGTTATCAACGTGTGTTATCTGTTACCGTGAACCTAGTAAGAACGATTGCACATGTGTATGCTATCGAGCATTGATGAACAATATTACATTTGGGTATATTTGCATTGGGTCGTCTAGCACGGGCTAATTGTTTGACGTTGTAAATGAATTTTCACACAATCAAAGACTGCGATACAGTGCACCGGGACAGCAAACAATTACACTTGCGTTTTTGTATAGAAACAATGACGATCAAAAGCAAAACTACACGCCAACAACGGTCAACACGATGTGTCAATTCGAGACATAAAACTAGCCTCAAGTTTAACTATTCGAACATTATATGCATGCATGACGTCATAATTTCGTGTGCATTTATAACGCCATTAAATTGTTCGAGTTGGCCTGCCACAGACTGCACTTAATTATCCCTCAATGTGGCATATGACAACTCCATCTGGCCTATTGCATGTTAAACTGAACATCACCACTATTAGAAATATATTATATATATACGTTTGTTATACAGTCGTTCATGCAAATTAGTATAATAGCACGCAATAAAAGACCGCAGACTATTATGTTGAAAGTTTCTAATAAATAAAACACAAATATATAATATACCCTTCGGTTCACATGTGTATGTGCTATTCCACTGCCCAGTCTCTTCACATGTCGCAAGTCTGATCACGTCGCTGTTCCAGCGCCGTTTTTGATCTGTGCCCTTCTCTACATGATATAGTTGCTTTTGAATGAACATTCTGGGTGTCAGGAGAATATGTTATATCGGCGTTGTTTTCATGTGGGAGAATCCACAGTCTGCGAAATAGAAAAGCAATTATTCATTATCGTTTATAGTCTAGCATATATTATTGAAAACTTCTGCCGCAAAAATGAGCATCATCAAAACATTTTGACTTGAAAACGAATACTTAAGTAAAATTATTGTCTATTTTATGATATTCCGACATCGTAATTGAGCACGCACCACATATCGTACTAGTCCTTTAATAGTTTACCAAGTCAATGTTCATATTTTTAGAAATGTGATGGTAAAGCTTCACAGGTAGATGCCTTTCCAAACGAGCAATAAATAAACTCGCCATTGTAATCACTCCATTATATTCC